>NW_008669191.1:68824-107649 GCF_000695815.1 Acanthisitta chloris
GGTTTCTTCACCCTGCAGGAAAAGCTGAAGCACTGGAGGAAAGACAGGTAAGACCCCAAAACCCTCATGGTGAACATACCCTGGGTGTTTGTAGAAAACATCCCGCTTTCATTGCTGCCAGAGAAAAGGCATTACTGAGACGTTGCACTCTTGAAAAAATTCTCCTTGGTTGGGAAAAACCTGCCCTGCCTTGACTTCTGAGCTCCTTTGGTGTAGGCCTGTGTAGGGTCCAATGTTTTGGGACATTTTGCTTCTACACTTTCCTTGAATCTTTACTAGTCAGACATATATCTTTAAGTCCATTACATGGATGTATTTCCCTCAATAATCTCTTCCCTATTATTCCTTTTCAAATTAGCATTAAAAGTGTCCATTTTGGGTCAGAGCTTGTAGGCATCTGTTTTCTTTTCTCCTTCTCCCATTCTTACCTTTACACCCCACGGCCATCTTTACATACATCTCCACCCCTGGCTCCACTCATCTGCTCTCCTGTGGTTTCTTTGCTTGGAGATTCTGGCCTCCCAGTGGTTTGATTCCTACTGCAGAGCGTCAGAACTTTTTCTCAGTGCTACTTTCTGTTCTTCACGCTCCCCGCTTTTCAGCAGGGTTTATTTGAATGAATACTGCAGCAGGTCTCCAGAAGTACCTCCCAGGCAGTAACATGGATCCTGTGCCTATGCACTTTCAATTCTAGCTGAGTATTTACAGAGGAAAGAAAATAATGATGAGAGTGGTTTCTGAAGAAAGGCAGGGAAAGGGAGGAAACATGAACCGCTGGAGAAAGAGCAAATGCTTTTTACAGGCATTGTGGGTAACAAGAACCACATGTGGATGGAGCTGGATGGAAGGAATCTAAGTTGGTGTGCTTTCCCAGTTTTAAAGGAGAAACCAACGCCTGGCTACTTGAAGGTGGGAGGCAACAGATATGGCAGTAGAATTGTTTTGTGGCTGTCACTGTGATTGGGGGAAGAAAAAGCAAGACTACAACATTCTTGGAACTGTTAACGAAGATTAAATCTAAAATAAGAGAACTTTCTTTTTTCCTTCTCTCCCCTCAGATTCCTCGTTCTGCTTCATAGTGCAAATTCTCATGAACACTGGATAAAGACAGACTTAATTCTTCCAATTTCTGACTCATCTGTGCTTGCTTGCAACCTTTATTTTCCTTTAATGGATGCTGTTGGATGCAGTATATATATAACTGTAGCTACAGTTAGAAACCAATCAGCTGCATTTATCATACTTTTTCACTCTCTCATCCACACGTTGTCCACTAGTTCATATCACCCTGGGCCACATGTAACAACTTCAAACAACTCTTCTAAAAAATCAAGGTAAAACGCCTATGCCTTGTTCTTTCTCCACATGTGTTTGTATGTATAAGACAGTAGCAACTGCCTTTGAGAACAAAGGAAGTAAGATACTGGGAGTGGGAATGGTGTTCATGGCAGGGCAAGAGTTCCCAAAAGTTAGGACGTGGTATTTCTTCAACTGTTATATAATCTTAATATTAAAGTAGTGCCAAGAGGCTCCAGTCAAGATCACAACCAGCTGATTATATGAACTTCGTAGAAACCAAGATACAACCCCTGCTCCAAGCACAAGATGAAAAAAACACAGACTACACCAACATGAGGAGGGGTGCATGTGTGAATGGAGCTGATGAGAGGGAGGGAGAGCCATCCTAGAGCTGAAGCTGCATTTATTTCACAATTAGAAAGGGTTGGCTATGCACAAAGCATCTAAGGTAAGGTCCCTTCTGTAAGCAGAATTGTTAGCCCTCCAGGGAATTCCCACAGTAAGTGGTTATTCATAAAGAAAGGTGCTTGAAGAAAGGGAATGAATACTTACCAGTTTCAAGAAAAAGGTCTTTGGGAAAAGACTAATGGAGTTGAAGATTGACCATGGATTTTGGTGACAAAGAAGGGTGTGCTGGTTTGAAAGCAAACCAGTGAGAGACTCCAAGTCAGAAGTACAATTTAATATGAACAACACAGCAAAACAACAACAAATGCAACAGTACAAAAATAACCTGACAGAGTCAGAAAGTAACCTGACAGAGTCAGAAAGTAACCTGACACCCTGTCAGTCAGGGTGTTAGTAGTAGTCCGATTAAAATGGTAGCTGCAGTCCTCCTGGAGCAATGGCTTTGCTGGAGCAGTGATCCCGCAGATCTGCTCCTCTCCTGAAGGTCCAGCAGCAGCTCTTGTCCTCTGGGAATCCAGCAGGCAAAAGGCTACCTGTGCTGGTCCAAACCCCGGCTTATATCCCTGTGAGCATGTTTGGCTCCCCACCCCTGGGGTGAGTCACCTCACAATGGGACAAGGTGATAATGGATCACTGGGCGGATGTGCCATGTATGGGTCCTTGGCAGCCCATTAATCAGAGACAGCCCCCTGAGGGAGCCATCAGGGACATGGTGATAAGGATCACTGCCCCACCTTCTTCAACAGCTTGTGGAGGAAAATAGAATACATACCATTGCAACCCAGGACAAAGGGATATCCATCTATTTGTTTTCTCCTGGATAAAGTCTGTGCCATACTAGTCCAGACACTGTCTAAATCTGTAATAAAAGTATACATTTTAGGCTCAGGAGTTATAAGTCAAGCAAGTTTCAAGTCCAAACTGGCCTTCAAGAAGAGCTGAGTAAGAAACTGCAGATTTCCATGGAGCATCTGAACATAAGCTTTGTCTTGTGAGTGCTGGGTAGCAGTGCAAGGTCTCCCTGTCAGGGTTTGCAGAGGAATGTGACACAGTACACAGTGCTCATGTAAGGGCTTTAGCCCTCTGAGCACTCAAAAAAAAAAGTTAAAATCTCCCACTGGAAGCAACATGGTGAAACAAAAGCACAGAGAAGCCTACAGCATGGGGGCATTAGGCTGAACTGAAAGCAATTACCGGCTTAATTTATCCATAATACCTGTTGATAAAGTGAGTAAGTACACAAGCAGGTGTTTCCTTAGCTATGGAAATGAAAGAGTGGTTGGATGAATTTGGTTGGAGCTCTGCTGGAGAACTTGTAGTTGCCCCTTGCTTATTTTGAAGAGATCTCTGAACTACCATGAACTCTAGGGTGGGAACCAGTGAAGGAATAGGGCTGAGGAGGCTTGATTTTGATGAAGCCCATATACTTCTCCAGTTGGTGGCATTTAGAGGCCATGACCACAATTGCAGACTGTGTTGACAAGGATGATACACTGCAGGGTCTAAAAAGAAACCTTTTGAACCTCAGTTGGTGGCTATTTGCCACACACTTCATCTGTAATTGTCTCTAATCCCGGCCACTTTACCTGTCTGTTGGTGAAACACATTCACATTCATTCTAAACAAGTAGAAATGTGAAAGCAGATCCGGTGTTGCAAGCATTAGATACACAAGCAAAGAACAAAAACTACAACCAAGAAATAAAAAAGCATTGCAAATTGTATGTGTTGACTACTTTTGAAATAAAGAATTACAAAATAAATTCATTCAAGGGAGAAGTCACTGCAATTAATAAGTTGCCAATGCATGTAATGAATGCAGAAGAACAAAAAGGTTATCTCTATAATCAGAGCTGTGACCCTGATGTCCTTAGGGCACAATGGATCAGAAAGACCTTTTTCCTTCAAATCTTATAACCATTCAGAAATAAAGGTATGGTCAGAATGTACAATTTTACAGTACTGCAAGACCGTATAACTGATTATTAATACTAAGGTAGGATAACATTTTGTTCTTAAAGCTATTTTATAATTGTGTGGTGTCTCTTATTTTATGGCATAACCACAGTGTATAATAACTAGCTCTGATTCAGTACTTTAATCACTTGATCATACAAAGCATTTGGTTTCATAAAGTAATCAGAGGTGGAATTTCTTTGTGTCTCTCACTCTATTGTTTGAATGACCTAATGCAAGGCATGATATGGCCAAACTTGCTCTCTAACTTCAGACAGATTGGTCTACCTATGTTAAATAACTTTGCAGGGCTGGAGATTGAAACACAACCAAACAGCAATCTCCTTGGAAGAATCAAGGACACTTTTGAGGTAAAGGGCACATCTTCTATGAGGCTGGACTCCAGAATGTGTTTATGCTGCATGATGTGCTTTTCTGTAGAAAGTAACATGCTCTGCATCTCACAGCATATCAGAATCACCAAGCAGTAGCAATTTCTGTGACCTTTCCTGAAGGAGAGGAACAAGCTCTCTCACCGTAATTGTGCTTCAAAGTCAACATAGCTGTTGCCATCCTGACCCTTCATTTCTCTTCTCCTCAAACATCCAGCATGCCTATGTATAATGTGATCTTAATAAAAGGGAAAGGCAAAGGATGAAATAATTTTTATCCTCTGTATTTATAAGTATCATTGAATATCACAATTGCATCAGCTTCATAAAAACTATGTAATTAAAAAGGTGATTGCAAATATATCACATATTTCCACCTACTAAATAATTAAATAAATTGCTTTTAAGTGTACAGATACATATCTGACCAAAGTAAATACATAATCACAATGAGGACTTACAGCAGAATTCTCTAAAACTCATGAGAGAAACCACACCATAGTAAGTTAAATCCCAAGAAAGGTCTAAAGGTCAAGTTTTTCTTCACTAAGTAACTCAGTAAATGTCTATAAAGTCACAAAAGGAAGAATCTTGATAAAACTAAGAATCTGTATATTCTGTGTAGGACAGAGTGGCCAGCAGCTCTGCACTGGATGAACTTTTGCTTTGGTTACAGACAAAGCACTTATTTCTAAAGAACCATCTTGGACACATTTCCACAGCCTGCTGTCCCTGTCCAGTGCTAATGTCAATAGGAGGTAGATGCATGTAACATTCACCAAAACGTAATTGAGTGATTTTCTTAGTTGTTCTGGGACTATTCCCACTGTAAATTCAAAACTAAATGCTAAAAAAGACTTACGGAGCAAAACAAAAAGTAAAATTACAGTGGAGTCTGTGTCCAGAACCTCTGAGCAGTAGTCACTGGCTGCTCAGTCCTAGAGACATTGTGTTAATTTTTTGTCCTGGTGGTAACTAATTTTGCCTATCTATCACTTCATATATTGTAAATTAAAGAAGACAGCAGCTTTGGTGGAGGTCCTAGAAAACTCATTTTTCTCTGCTGCCTGCCCAGGGCAGAGCCAATGTACTGGTGGGTGGGTTTGTTTATATGAAAGAAACTTGGAATATTCTACATTTGTTGAGCTCCTTTTTCTCTTTTCTTCTTCACATAAGTGTTGTCTTATGCAAAGTTTGTGAGAAGCATTATAAATCAGTAGGCCTAATAGGACTGATCAACTACATATTTTCTGGTATTAACAAAGATGAAACTTGCACCAAGTATCTTCCTACTGTCAAAGCACACCTGTGAAAGAAACCAATAGACAAAAACATCAATTTGTGCTGCAAATGTCTATACAATCAAAATATATGTGAAAGTAAAAATTCTGCAAATAGCTTGTCTCTGATTTATCTGTGTTGCAGTCTGTGCCTGCTTATGTCTCACCTTGTGTCGGCATTTACCTCCCTGAGCAGCAGTGCTTACCTGTGTGCCAGTCTGTCAGGCATACTGGCTCTCCAGGGGCATAAATGGATTTCTGCTCAATGTTGTCAGTCACCTGAATTTCTCTGTTCCCAAGCATGCCAGCTTGTGACTCCTGACATCACTAGAAAAAAACAGCACTGGAAAAAGACACAGCTGATGCTCTTCAGTTGCATTAAGGTCCTGGATCTCTCCAGAGGTTAAGTATCATTAGGATTAATGGCAATGGTGCTATATGTTTGTAAAACAGATGAGAGAAGAGAATCAAGGGCTCCAAATATAATCCCCCAAAATGAACCAGGCGAAAGAAAGTCTGGTTCAGAGCAAAATGCAAACGGTCTCATGAAGTCAAAATAAAGCCTATTCCAGCTGGGGGAACCTGATTATTGCCAAGGGCTTGGTGAGTGTAAGACAGGCAGACAGACAGACAGACCTGCAATAAAGAATATTGTGATTGCGCTTTTCATGTGCCAGATTGATGGAACTGCAACAATAGAAACAAAAGATGGCTCGGATGGGCAGCGAGGTAGCAGAGACAGGCTGACACACCTTGATACCAGACTTGCACAGCTGCACATATGCCACTGCTGATCCATCAGCCCAGCGTGCTGCCCACAATGACTGATCAATCTACACTTGCCATTGCTTCATGTTAGCAGCAGCAGATAGTAAGGGAGCAAAATATTCATAATATACTGGAGGGTATGTTTTCGTTTCCCTTTTAGTGTGGAATTTTTTTTTCCCCTCACAGAAGAGCCCTGTGGTTTATAATAGTGAAAATAGTGAATATATCTTTGCTGACTCCAGGGACCATGTCTTTTACTTAAGTAAGATTCTCAAGGACCTAAAACACAAGGCATTTGTGTCCTCTCCACTCTGTTAAATGCAATGCTTTTTCTGTGAGAGGCTGGGGGAACTAATGAGGAACAAAAGGCAAAGTGAGAACTGGTGCAGATGCCGACTGTTACAATCAGGAGTCCCTTGAAATGAGAAGGAAGACTGGCCAAAGGTTGATAACAGAGTAGCTGCTGCAAAAGGATGTGGCAGCCTGATCTGTCTGCTTTCCAATAAGAGTTTTGAGCAAATGATTTGTATTGAAAAAATATTCTTCAAAATAATATGTGGAGTCTAGACAATAGCTGTCACATGAGAGAGACTGAAATTTTCAGATCAATAGATGAGTTTGCAGCAATCCTTATTATTATTTACATGAACTACTGCTGGAGCTCACAGACTCAGCACTTGTTCAGAAAAGACCTTCCTCAAATCATTATGAGACTCTTGGCCCATTTTTTTTCTCTACTCAAGGTATGCTATTGGTATCAAACAAAGCAAATTTCTGTAAGACCAAGCAATCAAAGTAGAAAAAGCTTATAAGCTCTGTATTGTGATTAGTGCTTGCTGATTATTTGGACATAGATTTGTACTGCGAACCCAGTAATAATCTTAATATTCAAATATCTTAGAAGAATAGCCTGAAATTTGACACAAAGGAAAAATAGGGAAAAAACTGACATTCTAAAATGAACCAAATGCTGGTTCATATGAATGGGAAATTTGTGCTGACTGCAAGGATAACGTATGCCCATTATAAATGTGCAAGTTTTATTTCATTTTGCACATGTATTTAATCCATCTGTAAATTGTTCACTGGATAGCACAGGACAATGCTCTCCTGGGAACTGTGAGGTATGTGTATTCAACAGTGGAGAATAAACACAAGATTTTATTACAAAATGCCACTGCTGCTCCTGGCATGAGTAATTTGTGCACCTGCATTTTTAAAATGTTTCAAAGTTTTTCTCCTTTGTGAATTCAGCGGCAACACACATTATCTTCCAGGCTGCCACAACACAGTATTTGCAGACTGGGTCACGTCAGCCCTTGTTATCCAGAAGCCACTGTTTTCTGAGCAAATAGCAACTGAAAATGACAATGGTTTGCTCCAGACAGGGGAGAATAGGACAGTATTTCCTTATGGCCTAGGAATGCGTGTCTGCAAGATGAGCAGGAGACATATGCAGGGCTTCAATCCAAATTCAGAGTGGGATTTTGGAGAGGACATAGGCCCAAGGAAACGTGGAAGGAATGGAATGTATCTTGAAGGCACTTCCTCCAACAGTTTGTCCCACATTCGAGCATATTCCTCCTTGCAACATGCCTGGATCTGCAAGCTTGGGGAGTCAGAGACCGGGTCTGGAGATTGAAATATGCTCTCTGGTACAGCAATGCACAGCCAAAGTGCTGGGCCAGCCATAGATATCATTAAATGTAGAGTTCTGAATAATTACTACTGTGCTTTAAATACACCGTCACCTTCTGGAAGGCTGCATACCCATGGGACCTTGACTGGCTGATCAAGGTTTGGAGCAGGTAGGGGAATTAGGACATTTTAGTTAGTTTAGGCTTAGTAATTTAATTTTTAATAGTTATTCTGCAGGTGTCTAAAGTCAGCTCAGTATATACAATTTTTAACTAAAAATTTCCCTTGTGTTCACTGTAATCTCTCTGAAATGTTCCTTGATTCTCTCAGAACTCTCTCATTCAAATATGCAAAGTGTATAATTCCAAGCAATCTTATGTATTTGTACATCTTAAAGTCATATTATAGTCTTAAAGTCCTATATCATGCAATTCCCCCATTTGCAATGGATTTTAGGCAAAAAGGGATTGAGATCTCATGTTGTACTAGTTTGATCATCAGAGACTATCTCCAAGGGCAGACACAAGCAGGTGAGTTTGCAGCATGTTTATTTAACTGATATTGCAAATGTTGATGGAGGGATGGAGCTGATGAAATTGCCTTGGATGAAGTTTTATTTTCTTAATTTGTCAAGGGTTGGAGAGGCAAAACAGCACAACCAGCTTGTGGTTTCCAAGGTCTCCATGGCATATACGTATTTTGAGAATGAGATTTGAATAGCTGTGTGCAAGAGACTCCAGCTCCATAGAGATGCACTTGACATTTAAATTGCTGCAAACCTGTAAAGCATGGAACACCCAGTTCTGCCTGAAAGAGGGCAAACATGGCAGGAAATCAGATGTCTTTGCCATCAGGGCCAGGCGTCTGCCTTCCGTCCCCCTCTGTATCTACACACAAGACATGTTCAGGCCTGTATTTACCTTCAGTCCCTATCAAATCTTGGTGCTCTTCTTCTCCTTCAAACTTGATTGCAGATTATGTTCATACGTGTGGAATTAAATTCTTTCTCTCTGTTTTTTACTAAGAGCTGTAATGACAATATGTGGCTGTTGTTTCCTCTAAATTCACTTTCAAAGCTCTCGCTGTCTGAATTCATAGAATGAATCATAGAATGGCTTGGGTTGGAAGAGACTTTAAAGATCATCTAGCTTCAAACCCCCTGACTTGGGCAGGGGCATCATTCATTAGACCAAGTTGCTCAGAACCCCATCCAACCTGGTCTTGAACACTTCCAGGGATGGGGCATACACAACTTCTCTGGGCAACCTGTTACAGCACCTCGTTACCCTTGCAGTAAAGAGTTTCTTCCTAATATCTAATCTAAACTTACTCTCAGTTTGAAGTTATTGCTCTTTGTCCTACATGCTCTTGTAAATAGCCTCTCTCCATCAGGGTCATTTAAGTGCCAGTTGCCATTGAAAAGGCCAAGAAGATGCTACTGAGACACTATCTCTAGCATGATAATAGGTGCTACCGCCTTACTGGAAACTGCTCATAGAACCAGGGCAAACACAGCTGGCCCTGCTGGTGCCAGGTACCAGCCTAAAGCTGTTCAACAACCCTACAAGAGGAACAATTCTCTAACATTTTTATCTCTTAATTAACACCTTTCAGCTATGTGTGTGCGTGCATATGTGTATCATAAGGAGCAGAGAACAGAGTGAGCAAGAGGGTCATGGGGGACCCCCTTGAGGCTACAGTAGAGGTAGGAGTCAACCAAATCTGTGTTGAGGACAGCATGAGCACTCAGTCATGTAGTGATTCTGCAGGTCCTTACTCAAAAGATTTCTACTTATACATTGGTAAACCTACTAACAATAATACAAAATTTAGGTATATAAAGAGCGAATAAAAGACTTTTGGAGATGGGAACAAGCAGATAGGAATGCAAGAAAAAGCAGTGGACTCGACTGTGGTGGAAAACACAACAGTGCATGGTGATGTCTCTTCTGTTTGTTGGCAGAGGGAAGTAGAAAGCAAAAAGAAGTCAGAAAAGGAGATGGAGTGAGGAGGAAGAATTCATTTCTTGCAGCATTCGTACAACAGTCCCAGCTAGTGGGGCAGCAACATTTTGAAGCACACTCCAGGGTGTAAAGGTCATGCAAGACATGTCAAACTGGTTGGGCCACAAAATAACCCCTGCCACTGCTTTGCTTCCAGCCACCTGACCCTTGCTAAGAGGTGGTTATAACCATGAATACCAGGTTACAAGAAGATCTGGACACTGTGGAAAAAGAAGGCAAAAGCAGGAAAATGGTTGAGAATGGAAATATCCAGGTGAATAAACCAGCTTGAGGAAGATGTTTGCAAACCAAGTAATGCAAACAAAAATTTCCCACATCCTTCCATAGCACCGATGGCTGAGAAAATCCCACGTTGGCCACTGAGGGGGAAGTGGCCAACCCTGCTATGCATTTCCTTGGTCAGTGCAAAGAACTCAGCTTGTACAGCATAGCAAATCTGTGACAAAGGGTAACCAGTGATAAAACAGAGGTATATTGAGTAGAAGTAATTTTCAGTGTCTGTAAAGTAAAGGAAAATAGAAAACAGCAAAAGTGAGAGAGACAAGCGATCAAGAGAAACGAAAGAAGAGTCCTTCCAGACGAGACTGAAGCCTGACTCCAGCCTCTAAACGTCTGACTGGAAAGTTTGACTTGTCTGCACTCAGAGGTTCAGAAACACAAATATAACTTAATTTTCTGTGAAATTTCTGAAAATTCAGCCAACCAACAAAACCAACAAGTTGCATTTTGCCTGATGGAGTGTAATTTGCACAGGACTGTGTTTGCCATCCTACCAGAATAGTACCTGACATCCCTAACACCTCAGTCTATGGTGGGCTGCTCTTGTACCACCTGTGTGTGGAACAAAGACTGCAAGGATGCTGCTCAGTACCGATACTCCCAGAGAATCAGTCTTGACAAATTCACAGTCTAAGAAAGTGTGTTAAGTAATTTCAAATAAATATGTTTGAAGACAGTGCAATCTGCCCTCAGATATTCCGCAGGCAGAAAAGTAGGCTAAATTCATCAGATTAATTATTCATTGCAAATTCTCTCAGCTCTATCATTGAGGTCAACAGCAAAAGTGCCACTGAGTACAATGGGATGCAGTCTCCAAAAGTGGGTAACACTCCTTTACTCCACAAATACGAGCAGCTCTGCTAGTTTCTTAGGGACAGGCAGAAGAAGCCAAACAAGCAAAGGTGTGTGCAAAGCAGCAGTTTTATTTCACAAAGGTTGACTTCTGTTTCAATCCCTGTGGGACGGTATGTCCCATATTCTGCTCTGAGCTTCAGGTTCAAATGAACCCAAATTCTCAACTCTCAGTTGAGTTAAAATATACACATATATATGCAAATATATATATACACACAACTATATATGTATTTGTATATATTTACACACATTTATGATGTGGTTTTGCATCAGAACTCTCCAAATTCATGGTTTTCATGCAAAACCATAACCTGACACTCTCTCAAAGACTTCTGACCTATTTGGTAAACAAGGTCTGAACGTTTTGAATTTACAGCAAAACCCAAAAGTTAGAGGACGAAGACTGGTTGCATTGCAAACACTTTACACAGCTGTTCAAATGAAAACACAGAACACTTGAGCCCTCAATCTCAAGAATCACCACGCTCTTTGTACTCCATAGAGGTCTTTCAGTCAGTACTGTACACCTGTATTTTTTAGACCCATCAATTATGTGCCTGAGCAATGTAATTATAACCTAAGCCATACTTTCTGATTAAATACATCAGCCTAAATTCATGTTTATTTTAACTGCTTCCAGTTATCCAGCTCAATCCAGCCTCCAGAACACATGAAAAGTCTTTTTTTTAAAGAGTCCCTTCATTTTCCACTCCCTCCATGTAAAATCTGAATGATTATTTTTACTGGGGGAGAGTGAAGAAGAAAAATAAACAGGGGAGGAAACCTAATTGGAGGTGGCATGAAGAACATGGCCCCTCTGCTTCTCTCTACTGTTAAAGCCCTAGGGGGATTTAAAGGCCACAAATGATCTAGGTCTTCTTCTTGAACCACTGTGAACTTTATCTGCTTGGGTTTAGTATCACTAAATGTGTATTAATGTCAAAGATTGTTTGTGTGGATTATTTATAAGGCATTCACTTCAAATTAGTGCTGCTTAAAGCATGTGAGTTCATAACTTGCCAACAGCAGATGCAGTCTGCAGCAACTGAAACAGCAAATGCTCCATAGATGCATACACAAAAGCTGGGTGCAGATCAATAGTAGATGGTATTGTTTGAGAAACAATTCTTTACTTTGGAGATATATTTTATTCCACATTAATGGCACCTTAAGTAAAATGATAGAAGACATGTAAGGATGAATCTCAAAGTGGTGCACTGGGACTTGCATGCTCTTGCCTGCCTGTTACTAATGCAGCTTCTCCTTGTGCTGTGATCCTGCACGTCTCCCCTCTATCACCTGCCCCACTGCAGGAAAGACCTTGCTGTCAGTGCGCAGGGGCTGCCAGGCCACCTTCTCTAGTATCAACTAGCCACCTTGCTGTGCAGTCTCTACAGGTTTTGGTAACAGGGTGCATGGTAGTTTATCCTGTGTGCAAGGGAACCTGCCATTTCTGTACCAGAAGAAAGAGTGAGCTGAACAATGCATGTCAGTGGGATTAATGCTGTCTCAAAGCAGTGACCATGTGCAAAGCAGGAGGCCTGACGTGACTCTCATTAATGACCTGGTAGTCATCAAGCTCTTTGAGCATATGGAAAAGTGAATTTTCAATCACCTTTACCTCACCAGATCTTCCTCTCAAAGGGGTCAGAGAGGTGTCCATTTTGGTTCCTGCAAGTCAATCAAGTAAAAGTTGGCTCCTCAGGGAAGCGATTACAGGCACTAAAGGTCATAGTTCAGGTTTTTCAATAACATGAACATAACATCTTGACACTGCCAAGGCTACAAACACGCATGGATTGAGTACACACACCTATATGTATATGTATATATATAAATATATACAAGCCTAAGTATGCTTTAGCTTTTTAAGGTTTGATCCAAGCCTGGTTTCATCAAGCCATCAACTCAAGGCAGTGAGAGTTTTAGACTGTTTTTGTCATGGCTTTGGGGAGTATTCCAAGACCAGGATGAGAGAACTCTGCCTTGCTGGTCTTCACACTGTGGCTCTTTGACACAGTCCATGTGTGCAGCCCAAAACTAGTGAATGACTAAAACTTTCTTTTTGCTCAGACAAATCACAGATTTTGGGGTCTAATTGTAAACTGGGCAGTGAGGTCCATGATACTGTAAGATTTGCATTGTCTATGACATCTGCTTAAGGAATATCTTTCTAGTTGTCAGCAAATTAATATAGCAGAAATAGTTATATTTAGTTACATAGTGATAATTTTTGTCAAAGTCATGCTACCTTTGCGTAGTCAGATGAGTTCAAAAGCACAAGCTCCTCCAGTCTGACCACTGATTGACAGAGCTGTGAGAAAACACCAAGGAATGCCCCCCCTTCAAGCACTAATTCATCAGTGATAAGCAGTTAAATTATTTTTGGAAATGCTTGGTATTTCCCAGCAATGCCACTTTGAAAGAGTCTATTGAAAATCAGCACTGATGCCCCTTTTGTTAGCTTGGCGAGGTATTTCAGTCATATCTTCAAGTTTACTTCTGAAGACAGAACATTTTCAACACCTCATTCCTACTTTTTCTCTCCCATTTCCTCTTTATTGCCCCTCCCACTGTTTCTTATCTTCTTCTGTCTTCTGCCTCTGACACCTCACAGTCTGCTGAGTCTTTCCTGGGCCCCTCGCTGTGGTATCTGGGTGGTCTCCTCCTCTCCCATTTAGTTACTCTATTTTTCTCTCCAAGCTGTATGCCTAAAAATTTCCCTTTCATCCTTATTTTGCTCTTGAGAATAAAGTGGATTTTCATCGAGAGTACAAATAAGTCCTGAGCATTTTCCAGTAGTATTTTGAGGTGCCAAATGGGTATTTGTTTTTTCCAGGACTCACTCTGTTTGTTGGGACCTTGAGAATTTTCTGCAATGAGCAGCTCCTTCTTTTGCTCCTTAGCTGCCAGCAGCTGTCTGCAGACCTTCTTCCCAGCATCTTGAGAATAAAGTGGATTTTCATCGAGAGTACAAATAAGTCCTGAGCATTTTCCAGTAGTATTTTGAGGTGCCAAATGGGTATTTGTTTTTTCCAGGACTCACTCTGTTTGTTGGGACCTTGAGAATTTTCTGCAATGAGCAGCTCCTTCTTTTGCTCCTTAGCTGCCAGCAGCTGTCTGCAGACCTTCTTCCCAGCATATGCATCCACACTTAATGTAAGATGTCTTTATGTAGGGCTGTAGACGGCACTAATGGCTTGAACTGCAAAATTCAGTGTTCTCCCTAAAAGATCCTGAGTGCCTGTTCCCGCATATGATTTCCTGGGGAAATGCAGACCCTTTGCACCTCTGAGGAGCTAATCAGGACCTTGCAGGATGGCACTTCCTACTGTAGGCATTGCTACATTAAGCAATTAATAAAGATGATTACAGCTCAGAGCTAAATATGGTATATTATGGTGTTGTACTTCACTTATATTACCCTCATGGCAAATGAGTCACAGAGATACTGACTGCCATGTATTTTTGAGGAGTGACTCTTTATACTAATTAATGATATCAATATGCACATAGTGGTGCTGGTATAATTAGCACAGTGGATGGCAGCAATATAAAACAACAGAAAGAACCTGTCTTAGAGAAACCAATACAGTGGATACATACTTAAAGCTGCATGAAAATCCTTTGGCAGAAGCCAAGGAGGTTCAGTTACCATCCCTTTAACATGAGACAAGCTCATCCAGGCTTGTGGATGTTTTAGTGAACCTGGGCTTCTTTTGCTACAATTTGGACAGATGTACGGGCACTGAATGAAACTTGGAATTACAAAATGAGCTGATATGGAAGGAGCTGCATTGGGGTTTGCATTAGTTTGAGGCTAGATCTCACAACAGGCCTCAGATGTTGCCAAACACAAGCCAAAACAAAACGGAAAAATAAACTGTTTGTGGGAGCCCTGCAAAGTCAGACCAAGGTATTTCATACAGCTGTGCTGAGTCTGGAAAGAAGAGTCAAGATACAGACTATTGGATCTCTGTCAGCTGATACACCCTCTAGGAAACCATGCACAGGTTTTATGGGCCAGGTCCATAGCTGACAAATACAGATGCAATCCCACTGAAGTCACTGGGGATCAGACAGCTTACATCAGCTATATCTCCAGCCCATCACCATTTACACTTTCATAGTTGCAGTAAGCAAAAGGAGCAAAACTGAATTGGAGAGTTTGTGTGGCCATTGGGTGTCTTCCTTGAGTTAATCAATGTGGATGATTTTAAGATATTTTCATTGGTCCAACCTCCCACTTACAGTTTGCTGCATCAAGGCAAGCCCCAGTACATGCTGATATTTCTCTCTGTGGGGGTCCTTTCTTACAAAACACATTGCAAAAATCAATGTTCTGTCATACTCTTTACCTCCTATTTCAAGCCAGGCTATAAGTTGTCAGGAGATGGAGCATCCCCTCGTATATTTTGACACAATCTGGGCACAATGCTACATAATTCCCATTGATGATCTGGGTATTCCTGTAAAAACCTGCAAGGACATTGGAAGCATCTATTTAATCTCAGAGTGCCTAAACTGTTCAATTTATTTTTGCAGTGAGATATCAATTGTTAACCTGGAGCTCTTCCTACAACCCTGAATTTCACAGAATCTTCAGCTGTGTTAAACACTTTAGGTTAATCACTTAAACATTTGTGCAATGAAACTACAACAATTTTGTACAGTGATCATCTGCAGTATGTAGCAATACTCAAGAGCTGAGAGACAATTTAACAGAGGTCTCTACCTGCTGCAACACCTTAGCACAAGGGTGTGATTTTAAAGGTAATGTGGCAGGTTTAATGCAGAATTTCCTTGCTTTCCTAGGTTTAAGTTTCAACCTTAATGGTATAACTTGCATTGACATTGTTTCAGTTTGTTTTGACATCATAATTGAGCCTAATCTCCACAGACTTGCACTGCAGTCTTATATCCTATTGTAGTCTCACAATGTAATTTTACTATAAGAGCACTGTAGTGAGGCCTTCTCCAAGTCATGTTTTGAAATCACATTGTGTGTGTAATACTGCCTCGTAATGGCTTTGTAAGAGGGTCTCTGAAGATCTTCCCTGCAACAATTTGGCCATCTTAAGCTCAAACTGTAATGACCTCACAATGCCATAAAACAATTACCATTACAAATTTAAATTGTCTTATGTAGGAACTTCTGTGCTGCCTCATTAGGTGACACATTTTGCTGTGTCCAACCTCCCATTTAAATACCAGACATCTACTGGATATCTACTGCTCATTTAAATTCCAAAATTGGGCTGGAGCATGCATTATGTTACAGTTCTTTTTTTTTTTCCATTGTAGATGGGCTGATGAGAATCTACTCCAGCAGCACATTTTGTTAGAGCTGGGCTGGGTTAGTGGTATCCAGATCTGGATGCCACCACTGTTGGAATTTCATTCACTCGCTGACCATAAGCCAAATCACAGCTAGGAATTTGCTTTGAAACCGAAATAACAGAAATCTGCTATGCTCTATTGTCACCTGATATAGCTTTACTTCCTCACTGCTTTGTTCCTGAAAGGGCTTGCAGCTGGGGCATTGATTTCTATTTTAGCGATTCTTCGGGGAAGTGATGGCCAGCACAATTCCTGCCCCTTTGTTAGACACCCAAGACAGTAGGAGCTGGTGATTTGTGTTGGGAGGTAAAATAGGCTGCTCTGGCTTTTATAGTCAGAAATCTCAGAACACTTTATTTCCCAGGAAAATCATAGGCTTATCTAGGACACCTGTAAGATCAGCTATGGAAGACCTCAGGGTGCTTTTCCAGCCTAACTGGGAAGTGAGATCAATTCCATTAGATAGTGGAGGTTGGCCTGGCTTCTGTGTATCTCTAGGAAGTGTGAAGCTGTTCCATTCTTACTCCTCTAACTCACTGTTTGTTTCATTTCTGACCCTCTGCAGGCGTATTTAAGATAGTTGTTTTATGACCCATGCACCACAAGAAAATGTGTGGTACACCGTGAGGATGAAGGCCCACTGCCATCTCTTACAGCCAACTTTCCAGAAGCAGATGAGACTTATAACTTCTTCAGTTCAGAGACATACTCCTGAGAACATGTTCATTATTTTAATTCAAGTCTTCATTATTGGCTGACTGCCAAGTGGCCTACCAGATGTCTCTCTCTTTACTATGGTTGAAGCAGATTATGATGTTCCAGTTCATTTTTCCTTCACTGACAGCCTGGTTCTAAAAATGTGCCAGACTTTAAGGGCAATATTTTCAAAAGCCAGGTCAACTCACAACAGTACACCAATGACAGTGCATGCAGATACTACAAAACCGTATGATAGGCAATTAACTCAATGTTATTTATGCTAGTCAAGTAACTTTGATTTTGTTAAGAGTCTTTAACACTGAGGAGGATTCTTAAAGTGCCAGTTCCTGGAGTCTGGTGAATATGGCAGAAACAGAACTTTCACTTGGAAAATATAAAGTTTTGGCACATGTGGTTGAAAGGGAGAACATAAATCTAGCAGCTTGCAAGAAGAGAGAGGGGAAGAAAAACCAACTCCAAATGGATTTGGATTTATTTTAGGCTGATTTTTTCAAATCCATTAATTGTATCACAGGCATGGATGCATTTCTGGTATATGTATTTTTGCACACAGATTCCCAATGTCCTGCTCATGAAGGATCTCTCTTTTATCTATTGTCTGTCTCTCATCTTTTTCCCCCCCCACAAAGTGAAAAAGAGTTTCAAAGAACAAAGGTTATTCTCTATCAGATCAAAATTATTTGAAACATTTGCAGTAACGGATTTCAAGGAAGGTGCCAAAGTCTTGGCACATAGACAAAATTTTGAAGGGCTCTAATGCCCCATAAAAAATATTTTTTATAGCGTTCTCTTTCTTTCTATAGGTAATGGGTATAAATTTAAGAGGGGAAATTTA
Organism: Acanthisitta chloris; assembly: GCF_000695815.1. Classification (NCBI taxonomy): domain Eukaryota; kingdom Metazoa; phylum Chordata; class Aves; order Passeriformes; family Acanthisittidae; genus Acanthisitta; species Acanthisitta chloris. The sequence goes on from NW_008669191.1 coordinate 86,618, forward strand.
GTTAAGATATTAGGAATGAATTTTTTTATGTGAAGGTGGTAAGACACTTGAACAGGTTGGCCAGGGAGGTTATGGATGCCTCAACCCTGATATTGCTCAAAGCCAGGTTGGATAAAGCCTTGAGCAACCTGGTCTGGTGGGAGGTATCCCTGCCCATGGCAGAGGCAGTTCAGACTAGATGATCTCTAAGGTCCATTCCAATCCCTTAACATACTATGAAACTATGAAACCTGCAGTCACTTGCCAAGTCTTCTCTTTCCAGCCTTCAAATACTCAATATTTTTTACTCTTTTCCACCTGCTCAGGTAGTCTCAACTGCTTTTCAACTAACTCTTTGCCTGTCAAATATTCCGTGGATGCCTGATCATGAATGAACATATATTCCATACTGTGGCTATGCATCCTGAAGAACACTGTTTGTGCCAAAACAGGTAACTAGAAGACAGTAGGAAGACCTTTCCCACAGTCTCTTTCTATTGCTCTCGATGTCTGCTGTCTTCTTCAACACAGTCCCCTAACTTCAGAATCATTTTTCTTATATAAATGATTCTGATTTTTCCAATGTGCATGCGAGGTGTACAGCCTCTCTCTGCTTCTGCCTCTCTCTTTTGCTTTCAGATGGATGGACGTCATGCAGTTTCCTTTATATGAATTGTAATTCTACAGAAATTAGAAACCAAAATTGCATTAGATGACAATTCCGTCTCAAAACTTTTAATAAACCACATGGCTTTTGAGACTCTTTGTCTGCATGTGTTCATGCAGCTTCATTTCCTAGTTGTGATCTATCTACTAGGCAAAATATTATTATTATGTTATCTTTATCCTATTCTTGCATTGCCTTGAGTCATGACATTTATACAAAACTACTTATAAAAACTTTAAAGATCCAGCACCATAATCTCCAGACAACCCCCTGATACGAAGCAGCAAGTTTGCTGCGTTAAGCAAGGGGCTTGACTGGAAGGAGGGAGTCCTTTGTTAATAAACTGAATTTCTGAACAGTTTTACCAGTGCGAAGACCCTTGTACTGATGATTTATTTGGAAGTTCTGGGTATATTAACTTTTGCTAAGAGCTGAGACTAAAAACTTTATGGGGAATGCTACATACACTCCAAAGACCGACAAGAGAATTTAAGTTAGATGTGATTAGTATGAAGAAAGTTACATTTATTATACTCTTATGTATAATTGATCATATGAAAGGCCTTTTGTAACTATAAAAGAGACAGCACATTAAATTGTTTTACCCTGAGGATTATACAAATTTGTAGAAATCGGATTGGAATATCAGCCTATTGGTTTCATTGCTATGGTAAATCATTAAGATGTTCCATGTTAATCATAAATCTTTGTATCTATTTATTATTAATCAAATAGCCCCTCCCAGCTGCTGCTTTGCTTCATCCATCTGAGCCAATCAAACCAAAACCTGGTAGCATTAGCTCTGATAAAGGGTAGCTGAATGAACATAATATGCATGGCACATAGCACAGATTATACAGTGCTAGACATGGGGTATGAGAGCTGATGGGGTGTTAGCTCTCCACAGCAGGGGGGCCTGGTTTTGGGATTTGAGAGGAGGCATGCCTCATTAGTAAGATGATTCATGGCAAAAGAGAGTTTAGCTGGGAATAATTTAGTGGCTGCTGTGGTGGAGCAGAAATATAGTTTGGGATAGAGAGGTTAGGAACCTGTATTTATTTATCTTGAACAGTGACTGGTATGAACCTGCACTACTCTTCTCATTTCAGTTCATAAAACAATATTGCAAGCCCCTCTCAAACAAGTAAGGAAATGAAAAAGACAATCTGAATACTACCTAACTTCATGTTCTTGTATTACTTGTGGATTATCTTAGCATCTATGCAAAGCTAATTGACTTTCAGAGCATTTCTGAGCTGGTATGTCCATACAGACTAATGGTTTGTTGCCAAGTAGAAGTCAACTCCAACTCAATGATATAGCATATTGATTACTGCCTATTTCCTTCTACTATATCCTGTGAGTGTAATGATAGCTGACATATCATTTTCCCGAAACTGCTGAAGCTGACATACTGTTTAGGTTTGGACCACACTTCTTCAATTAGTAAGAGTATTATAAATGATGTACTGATCCAGGTCTTAGACGCTTCTCGCTCATGCCATACAAAATTAGGTAAGTGTGGAAACTTATTTTAAGAGGAGACAAAAATCTTATTAAAAGAACTAGATATTTTCAGTGGTGCCATAAGAAGATGGGAAGCAAGAACAGTGACAAAAGTACAGTCCATTCAAAACAGCAATGAACACCATTACTGTGACAGATCTTCCTTAAGTAACTTAATGTTTAAAAACTAAGCATCCCTACTTTATTTTAAGTGGGCCAGTTGCAAATGTAAACAGACACATTTCAAACAATGACCAGTTCACATTCATATTTACAGTTTACTGTGAAAGTAAATGTTGGCTGGGAAAACATCCACAGAACATATATTGTGCACTGTGATTCGCAAAAGGAAATAGGAAAATTTTTGCAATCATCTCAGGTTGCTGAGATTTGTGATGGGATTTCTTAGAGATAGGAAGCATGGAAGCAGTGTGTAGCTGTGAGTTTTTTCATGTGACTTTGGTTCTCCTCTGGTGTGTTCAGTAAGCTCCTGATCAATAGCTGATCTTGGCTGACGCTCTTAGTCTTGCACATTTCACTTCATGTGCTCATACAGACCAGGAATAAGGGAAAGTAACAGGTTAGCTGAAAGCAGTAGAAACTTCCTATGCCAATAAAGTCTGCTTCTTTTCTGTCAGTGCCTCTCCAAGTTCTCCATTTTACTTTTATTTCCTGAGATGAAGTTTCCTTTAACTAAAATATGAAGTCAAAAGCTCTGAAAACCAATGGACTTCAAAATATATACATTGGTCTGTGTAGCCCTATGAGATACAGGAGCATGGGCTTGAACTGCATAGGTTGTCAGATCATGTCTTCTTCTTTTACTTTTTATTTTAGTTTTCTTTTCTTTTTTTTTTTTCCTTCCTTTAAACACTGAATATGTTCAATGTGCAAAATTTAAGAGGCTACCTTTTTGAGTATCTGGCATCATATTGTAAGACACAGAGAGAGCTTTGTTGCCTGCCAAACACACAGTGTTATATACAGGGCTGAAGAAAGAATGAACAGATTAATCTTCTGCTCCCTATCCTGACCCACCTGTATTATTTATTTATTCAGAAATAATTCACTGCACAGCAAAACCACTACATCTTAGTTCCCACACAGAGCTTGAACTTGCAGACTAGACTTCCCATGCAGGCTGGTAGTGTTGTGACAGGCAGAGATATAAGAAAGGAATATGTGTTCCTGGACTAATGGATGCCATGACCATCAGAGGTGTTTTGCTCCCATCTTTGCAGATGCAAGGGGAACATCTCCCAGCAGAATGAGTCTGCTCCTGCAAGGGGAGAAGGTGCCAAATGCTGAGGAAGATGCTCTGTGCTGTAGAAGGTGTCTAATGATACAGACACTCTTGTCCTTCCCTCTCTGGGAACTGGTGGTAAATAAATGGTCCTCTTGCACCCACCTTTGTACTGTACTGAAGATGTTTAGCAACAGACAGTGTTTGAACTACTGTTCAGCTGCAGTTCTTACTCAGTGATCACACACCTTTGGCCTAAACCCTTGCTCCAAGCCCCTCCCTGCATCAATTAGATGGTTTGAAATTTGCTTGAGATTATGTTCAAGTAATGCACGGCAATTCCTTATCTTGCATAATCTGTGCATTCATTTTACTTTCTCCCAGGCAGTGGCTGCATGTTACTGTTGTTCTAGTGATTTCAGAGACAAAATGGAGGGATGGTTTTTTGAGTCTTCATCTCTTTGTGGCATCATTTTTTGAAATGAGCACTTTCTCCTGTACCTTTAGTCTGCTGCAACTTTGGTGTTGCTTTTGCTTTATTCTTGATACCATGTTTTCACGAGAAAATATTTTTCTGCCATCTATTTTTTAAAGCTAGTGCCAATGGAAAGAAGAATGAAATATAAAGAGTAATACATCCCAAATTATAGCCTGCCTTGGATGTGGGTTTGGCTATTGAAATATACAACCTGTGGATCCCAGAACTCTGTGTGAGAGATCCTCTAAACAAAACTTTGTCACAAGTATAAACTTGTGAATAATTTGTTGTGAGAAAATGGAAAAAACCCTCTTAAAAGATGCCAGCTGCTTGCATCTGGCCTAGGTATGTCAATCTAACAGAGGTCATACCAGTAGGAAAAGATAACCAGATTCTGATCTCGTTTATACCTCTGAAAACTCAGAATAAATCAGAACAACTCAGGGTTAGCTCCAGAGGACCTGACATCAGAGCTGGATGCTCAATGACCAATTTTTTTAGCACTGCTTGGTTAGAATATGTAATCATTTTGACTCCTTAAGGCCCAAAGACTGAATTTTATTGACCCACCAAGACAAAATCTAGGTCAACAATTGTGCAAGTACCATTCCATCTCTACTGGAGCTTGAAAGGGCATACAGTTATCAATGATGCCATCAGCAAGCATATTTTAAACCTGCCTGGCTGACAACAACTGTGCCTGGAACTGCATCTGGATGCTGCATTCTGCATTTTCCTTTAGCGACAGGAAGCATGTGGATACGCTGCATATAAGCCAAATCTGGGATTTGGGCATACTCCTGATGAATAAAGAGGATGGCATGACGTCTCTGGAGGCCTGGAATGCAGGGCAACAAGTTTGCTCCAAAACAAACGTCATGTACAATATATGTATAAGGTTAGTTTGGTTTAACTGTGTTGTCAGGGTGTTGCCTGGCAAAGACACTGAAACATTTAGAACCTTAAAGCTAAATGGTTTTGTTTGAAAGTCCCCAGGCAGCATCTCTCCAGCCCCACATGAGGTAACCAGAAATAACAGTATGAGCTAGAACTGCGCATCCTCAATGGCATGAACAGCAGAACACATAGACATTGATTGCACTGGTGGCAGCAACACACTGAGACTGAGAAATTCACCACTGGGACCAGTCCCAGATTTCAAGCACGCAAGTGGGTTAGGGAGTTCATGGGGATTTGATTTGGCCAATCATAAATAGGCTTTCTGCTGAATTCAAAGCCAGTTCAAGGTCCAGATCTCAGAAAATGCTGAACTTCCAGGAAACTTGCATTTATGAATTTTCACTTGTTCCTAGTAAAAGATAATGTTGAGTTTTTCCACTTAAACACCTTATTTAATGTATCTCAGAGGCTAAACCACTTTACAAACCAACATTAAAAGTAGAAAACCTTGAAATGCACTCTTTTTTTTTTTCAGAAGCATAAGAACCAGTTGAATTCCACTGGTGAGGGCAGGAGTGTAAAGACGATCCCAGCCCCACTGGCTCTACGGGGAAACTGAGAGCCATGGTGAAGGAGGCCTTGACCTGCTTCTACCTTCACTTGCAGCAATGCCTGCAAATACCTAGAACCGGACAGAGAGAGGCCAAGCCAGGTAAGGACAGACAGTGTTTCATAGGCCTCCTCTGCTTTCCTTTTATTGACTAGCTGGAGTGTTTCTAGTTAATAATTTTCAGATGGAAATATACTTTATAGCCATATCAGGGTAGGAAGCTTCTAAGAAGCTCAAGAGATGTGTTCACTTGCCAAACTCTGAGGTATAGAAGTTGTTAAATTAGGCCATGTGATGGGTCCAAAACGGGCTAATTTATGCTACTTTGAACATCATTCTAGCCCTTTTAAAATGTTTCCCCCAATTAAGCTGTTCAGGCCACAGATCTAAATAGCTGTCTGCACAGGCTGCCAATTGATTAATTCCCTAATGATGGATTGAAGCTACAGCTTTTGTTTCTTAATCTCTCTTTTCTGCATTAATGGCAAATCATTCATAAAACAAATCTTATAAATATAAGTAAACACACAGGAGTACAGGGGACAGATTGTGTATAGATTTATTGCAGAACTAATTCTTGATTGCCCTTAACGCTTTTCTCACAGAGCCACAGGAGTCTGGTAGGCAATTTTCCGAACCTGAGCTTATGGTTTTCTACAAAGAGCTCAGATGGCTACCCATGCAGGAGACACACTGAGGATGCTCTTCAGGGGGTATTTTGTAGGATCAAGGCTTTTGTGGACAAAATGTGGAAGATCAGACTGGAAGGAGATAACCACCTGATTCCTCTGACAAGCTCTGTGCTTGTATTGCCCTTGTAAGAGCAGAATCTGAGTGTCAGTGCAGGAAGGAGGATAAGGGCAAGCAATGGGAATGTCAGAGAGAATAAGCATGTCTTTTCCCTTAAGTAGTCTCCTCTTTGGAAATACTCCATCACCCCATGTAATCACAAATGCCTGGGGGTTGTAGGAAGGTCTTAATCCTCTTTAGATGAGCATGCTTGGAGGAAAGACTTGCTATTCAATAGGCCACCCAAGTGAAATCTGGGTAATGGTCATTAAGGAAGATGTGGAATAGATCTGAATAAGCACAGCAAGAGGAATGCTGAAGAAGACTCAGCAAGGAGTGTCTCTGAGTCCTGTTGCTGCAGAGACAAAGCTCTGTTGAAAGCTCTTTCACATAGCACAAGAAGAATCACTGCTCTGAAGTGCATCACTCAGCCTGTCACCTCTGTGTCTCTAGATGCATAGCAAAAGAGAAACACAATAATGGGTATGAGAACTTAATTAATTCAAGAATTAGAAGAGTTGAGAAATGGGGCCCTTCAAAAGTGTGACCCAGATAAGATTCACTGTGTGCTATAAATCATGCATTATTGTTTAGAGTTTCCTTTCTCCACACTTGACCTTCATCATCATTCTCTTGCCTGAGTCTGGGTGTCATCACAGAAGTACTGGGTACACAGATAGAAGCATAAGAGACACATTCGATAGCATTTCCCTGACTGCTTGCATTTTTATGGAATAGAAAGGAAACAATGAAAACTGAACTGATTTTGCTGTCTATTATTTCTCTGAGCACCATGTGAGGTAGACAGCTCTTCAAAGAGTAGAAAGTTTAGCTCATGACATTCCCAATTAAACCCTTCATCTCAAAGATAATTAACCAGTGTTAAAGGCTTCCCAGTCCTGGACAGCAAAGGATACATCCTCCAACAGTAGATGCCTGTTTAAAAATGCAATGCTTTTCCCTACTTGTACTTGTCCTGAGAGAGTTGGTATGGCCTGATATGGTGAATGTATTTGCACACAGGGAGTTACTTCTGTACATGGCAGGTTTGAGTAGAGGTCACACCTGAGAAAAATTGTGGAGTCCCTTCTGGATTAGGTTTTGGTGACTGAGAGACAGAATGTGGATGGTCTTTTCTTCTGGGCAAAGGAGAGGTAAAGGACATGACTTTGCTCCCTGCTACAGCACTATGAATCCAGACTAGCTCTATTGAGTTTGTTCTCAGATGCCCTTGAGTATCAGTCAGTTTACCACAGAGTGGGGAGATAGTGGTCTGTGCCATACTGTCTGTACACCCCGAATCCTGAGGCTGGCTGGAGGCAGGTTTAACCCCTGGTGCAGTTCAGAACAGCCTCAGGGCTGCTCTGGGTTGTGCTGTTTTTTGACAGTCCCTCTGGGACTGCCCTATCTTGGCATGCCTCTGAAATGCCACCTTGGAGGAGAAGCAGGAGGAAAGGGTGAGGGGGAGTCATTGCACAGAGCTAGCCACTTGCATACACACACTATAATCCAGCTGGAAGTTGTTCCATTTGAGACAACTGCTTGAAAACCCATCTACTGAAAGAATGGTGAAAGAATGTAGTATGAGAAAACTCCATGGTTTCTCCCATGGTGGTTATTTTAAGTAGCATTTTATGAGATATAAACCAGTTTGGTTTTCCCTTGGTTTTAATATTTTATTGAGACTCTGGGTGCAAGCTTGTCTTATGAACTGGCACACAGCCATGGCAGAGTAAGTACCTAACCACCACCACATTGTGTCTGTGCAAGTGGTGCCTGTAATCACTTCACAAATTGTTCCTCCAAGGGAGAGACATCCTGGATCTCCTGTCATTGCTTCATTACCTGGCCACATCATCCATGTGCCAGGATGCCACAGATGGCACTTTCAAATCACAAGTTAAAAGTATTTCTGTTATTAACATGATTATTAGCAGTCTTAACAGTACAGTTTGATGATAGTTGCTTTCATCCAAGTCCCTCAGAATACTCACAGAGCATGATGCAAGATTTTACGTACAAGCAGTAATTATTTATCCCTGTATCAGTGTTCTCTCCTGTTGATTTATTATCCTATTGACAACAACATAGATACAGTAGAAAGTCCCTTCCTTCATTCTATTAATCAATTTTAATCTGGTATTTGAATATTTGGAGTGCAAGTATTTCAGTCCTGATATCCCTAAAACTGTCCGTGCTGTAGCTAGGTATGTCTCCTAGTTATTACCCCTCGGGTATCAGTCCCACAGTGTTAAGTCTTGACTCCAACTCTGAACTTCAGCAGCTCTAATTGGCCTCCATGTCCACAGAAAAGAAGTGGAAGTTCTTTGGAACAGGGATTAGGCATGCTTTTGTGTTTGTAGAGCACTGAGTGTAATGGGACCCTCACAGGATCTCAGGTTGCTACTACAGTATGAATGTTAAATACTATTCTTCACAGTGCTAGCTAGTGGGAAGGTTTCGGGTAATTAGAAACACAGGGAATGCAGCTATCCGGATGAGCAGAGAATGAAGTGTTTTAAGCATACTCCTGAATTCTTGCTTGTCTTTTCATCACATATTATGGTGTTAGTCTCTATAACAGGTGATTTGCAGGTTAAATCCCATTTTCTTTCTCTACAGACTAAATTCATCTTTGATATAAGCGGGTGCAAGTCCATTAACTTCAAGAGTTGCATTCACTCACTCCAACATTGAATCTGTCCCAGTGGGTTTATGCTGTAAATCTATCCCAGAATCACTGGTTACAGAGCCATTGGTTCTGCTCTGAAATTCATTCAGTCTTTTCAAATAAACCTTTTAGAGGAGCCTGGGAATGTTTTTAGCCTCTGCACCAACACATAAGCCTCACTCCAGAACCACTTTTTAGCTTCAGCCTCTTCTTTTCTCCCTTGCCTTGAATCTCTATTTACTCTCTGCTTCTCTCACATGTTGCCATTCGCAGCCTCTCCTCTCCTATGTGGGTCAGGGTGGTAAGCAACGCTCCGTGCCCTTCCACCTGTGGCCACAGCATCTTTCTCTGAGGTGGCTTTGTCAAATCTTATAAGTTAATGAGGTTGGGTCTGGTTAGTATTTGGACAGAAGTCCTTGAAGAAAAGCCCCAGGTGCTGTACAGGTGAGTGCTGGGCTACCAGTAGGTGCCATTCTTCCTTCTTAGGCCAGTGCCCTAAGTAACCTTAACCGCTGCTCTAAAATACTGTCCTATGGCACTGCACTGCTCTGCTGAGAGGGTTGCCACTGGCTGATGGGAAAACTTAAGGTGAACCCTACCCAAACTATAGAAAATCCTTCTTTTTAGCTGCAATTTGTCTGTCAGCCCAGCTAATCACAGAACAGAGTATAGAGCATGTGGGGTTTTTAACACTGCTTTGCCTCTGTTGCATTTAATATTACTACTTCTGCAATACATTCATTCACAGAACAGTATGGAAGCCCTCTGGTGTCCAATTTAATACCTATAAATTTGCCTGTGTAATCTCTAACCAACTGGACAGATAAAATGTTTGTCTTCTATTCCAGTATTCTTGTGTTCTCTTTTGAAATACAGCTCTTTGATTAATTTCTTCTTTCCCAGTGGCAAGTCCCAGTGTTTGGGCGCTCAGTCCTGTGGGTTTTTGGAAAGGAGCAGACCCTCTTCAGCCTAGCTGAGCCCTGGGCTATGCCACAGCTGTTACCAAGCCCGCCCTGAGATTCAGAGATCTCCTTTTTCCATCACAGGTAGTTCTTGATTATTCTGGGAGACCCAGTGCATCGCTTCAGCTAGGGAACCTCTGTCAGGGCAGAATCTTCGTCTCTCATTTGGACCTTGCCAGTGCCTCAGCCTTTGCGCACTGAACTGGACACCTAAAGCCAGCTTCCCTCAGAAGGAAGGGAACTAGCAGAGAACTTCCTCTGCCTCAAAGGAAAATGGGAGGAAGGAGGAGGATTTGATTTCTTCCTAATGCAGTTTAGCACATTGTTTCCTTGACGTTTCACTCTCTCTTCAGGGCAGATAGGAATTTACCCATTGTTGGTAAGGAAAGCCTCCAACCACCTAGTCCTCTCTGTCACCCCCAAGTCTGTGCTTATTCCCAGGGGAAAGCTCAGGAGTGATTAAATAACCAGACAGCATTACGAAGATCTCTGCACTGCAAAGGTGGAATAATCTGTTCAGGGGTTCAAACACTACTCCAAGGTTTTCAGAAGCAGTGTAGGCTTGCCAGGCTGCTACTTTTGCCCCTTTGAGGAGACCAGGCTGGAGGGGGTCATCCCGTGGTGGGTCTGGACAGGATGGAGTTTATCAGGCCCAAACATCACTTTTTTTCATATGGTATCTTTATGTAGTTCACTGAACAGAGATCTTGCTGCTAAAAGGAGAGTTCCCTTCATTTCTGTCCATCTGGGCTAATAAAGGGCAGATGAAAGGGAGGGATTTGCTCAGAAATCATGGCATGGTCTTTGCAGAACAATAAGGAGATTGAAGACCATTTCAAGGCAGAGCATAGCAAACATCCAGTTAATAAGGGCCCCAGAGGATCCAAAGGATTTTGGTTCAGGGATGAAGATTATGTAGGCAGTAGTAGCCCTTTAAGGGATCTAGGAAAATTGAGGGTGAGGAGGGGGAATGCATTTAATCCCTTCATTGAGTACACGGGAGAATTATAAAGCATACAGGCATTGCTGATGCTCAGCATCGCATCCTAGGATTGAATATAACTTCGTTCCCAGTCTAGAATTTACCCACCAAACAGAAAGGTTGAAAGGCAACATTAATTACACATCTGTCCAGCACGTAGCAATACTCAGATGTCGGGTGTCATATAAATGCAAAATGTTGCTATTCTACAGGGTGGTTTCTATACATGTGTAGATTAAACAATGGCTTTGCGCAAGACTAAAATCTGCAGTGCTGCTGATGAAAGGAGTTAATTGTATGGCTGCAATATTATGGACACTGTGATTTTTCTGAGCTAAAAGAGGAGGACAGTGATTCATGGCTGCACCCATGCTCTTCGTCATGAAACATAAATTAAAAATAGTTGCATTATGGTAGGCTACCTGTATTGTTACATTCATAATGGATATCACACAACCGTCCTTGCTCGGCGTTGCAGGCAAAGCATGTTAAAGAAACTATGGCAGTATTTTTCTTTTAGGTGTAACAATCTGTCAGTATCAAATTCTCCTAGTCAGTAGGGAGCACACAGTGTTGATTTACTGAAAATCTGGGATTATGTCTGCTCTGTGGTGAGCATAGATTTAAGAGGGGAGAGGTAAGGGGTCTCCAAAAGGTGAAGAAAAACACAAATGAAACCTAGCAAGGAAAAAATAGCTTGACAGCTAAGATGCAGTACAGTCACCGTCAAGTCTTCTTGAAGGAAAACCCTTGCACACAGGCGTACTCTGAGCACTGCATACTGTACCTTAAACAACCCACTCCATTACCCACTTATGCCAAGGAACTGTAAACGTATAAATGTGGCTCTTCAGCTTTACAAGAAAAAGCCTTAATATTTTTGTGATCCAGTGTACAAATGCTTTTGGTGAGGGATTGGAAATACGGGCATGACCATTTGGAGACAAAACACAAGAAGAGAGGATTTCTTTTCTCTTTTATTCTCACAGCAAGCCCTGTTAAACAAAGAGTGGGTGACAGGCAGGTTCAGCAAGACAAGCTCTGTGGATGCTGTGGAGGCAGCAGCAACTTGACCACCCTGTTGCTCTGTGTGCTTCTGGTTTGCATGGACCCTCCTCGGCATGGCACCGCATGGAAGGTGCATGCAGCTCACCTAAGGCTTTGCACTGCACTGTATCAGGCTAGAAAGATTGCGGGGGATAATTCAGGCCATTTTGTTAAGGACTGAAAGTTGTAGCCAGCCAAGGAGTAAGGTGCCGCAGTTAACAGTCCTGTCCTAGTGGAATGGTGCCTCCTCCATCACAAAATACAGTTTGGCACTAATTGGTATCTTTAATAGCAGTCTCAGCAGAGAGCCTGGTAAGGCTTACCTTCATCCTTGTTCTGGGCCTTCCACGACGGCTGGGGATGCTTTCATTGCTGCTGCCTGTGTTGTAATTGTTCTGGGGATAAGTAAAGGATTTCCAACTCTGGGCTGCCAATCTGTCACCCTTCAATAGCCACAAAGTCACAGTGAAATTAATTTTAAAAAGCCAAATACCACATTAGTAGCCACAGCACAAGCAAAATACAAGCAATTAAAAACCACCCTGCAAATGTACTGAGCATCCAGCGTATGCGTTTCACTTGATTTTAACCCACAAAGAGGGGTTATTCATTTGCAGGGAAGAGAATGAATGTAACCCTAAACCCTCTAACTCTTCTCTGGTATCAAACACTACAAAACTTCATGGGATATATTATATCTTTTTTTTAAAAAAAGGGCTCCTTTCCCTTTAAAAAGAGAGGAGCTACTTGGTCTGATGCTGCTGCCTTTATCAGCCATGAAGTTCCCAGCAAGGTGCTGTTAGTGCCTGATTAAACCTCATACCAATCTCTGTCCCCCATGGTAACCCAGAAGACATCCACTGAGAGTGGCAGCTCTTATTCATTTTAATTGCCAAGGATCTCTCTGTGATGGCCAGTTTTCTTGTCTCTCAAGGACTCAAATGGAAATCCATCTGATTACACGAACAATCCGGGTGCTCTGACAGATCTGAAATATGAATATGGAGATGGCATTGTGCTCTGCACTGACTCTTGAAACCCCAATAGTAAATTATGATCTGCCACTAAAACAATTTCAGGGCACAGTACAGTTCACATAAAAGCCCATTTTTTGCAATGGAACACAAATTATTAATAAATCAGTCCAGAGGGGGGAAAAAGTGAAAAAGAGAATTAATCGCTGGCATTTTCATGGAACATCGCAAACACAAATGTACACACACATACAAACGTGGTTCCCTTTCTGTTGTACACCTTTTTGTACATCTTCAAGTGAAGATGATATACAGAATATAAACAAATCTCCTGGGGCTACCACAGTGTTTCTGGAATTAGCCTCATGGCCTCTTGCTGTAAGCTTAACCTTGTCCCATCCCCTGGCTGAACTGACCTCCAGCTTATGCAGCTCAACATGGAGGGACATTTTTATTGTCCAAACAAAACTTGCAACCCTCATGCTCACACACAGAACAGCTCATCTTCCTCTTCCATCCCTCTGACACCTGCTTCCTGGTGTCAGGGGACCCTCTCAAATAGAGCAGCCTTGCTGGACTTGGCCCAGAGCACCCACTACGAATAAACAGAGACTGACTGCCTGTATAAGATCCTATAAAAGAGGATAGCCCAAAACAATGAGCTTTACGGCCAAATCCAGAAGGGCAGTGTTTGTCTGAAGGTTAGGCAAGGGGTGGAGAGTAGGCAGGAAGTCTGCTCAAATAAGCCGTAACAGCCTGGGGCATCTCCTGAACACCCCAGCACCCTACACCAGCCTGTGCAAACACCAAGCCATTTGGGACAGATTGAAATCAGCACAGACAGTTCATCAACAACATGCCAGCAATCCCAGCCTGGCCTGCTCTCAGTGCTCTGCAATGTGCTGACATGCAAGGGGAGGATGTGGCCACACAGGCACCTGGATGCAGCAAACATCCTCTGGCAGAAAGGGAGGCCAACAAGGGTACTTTGGGGCTCACCAGCAGCTCCAGGCAGCTGACAAAGCAGCGTGGTGACAGTATTAACGTGCGCAGGGCAGGCGGATGCATTATTATTACCACATATTTCTACTAAAACAACGCCTGAGGCTTCAGAGGACCGTTGAGTCAGCCAGCTGAACATACACTGCGGAAACCATGTCCACAGGGCTTTAGGTCCTCTTGAAAGTCATGGAAAGAGTAGAGGAAATATAATGCGTATAGAGAAGGACAAGGGGGTTTAGTGGGTTTAGCACTGCCTCAGAGGTCAGGAAATGTGGGTTGTAACCCTGGCTTTAGCCCCAGCCTGGTGGATGACCTTTGGTCCCCCGAGTGTTTCCTGTCTGCAAAATGTGAAACTTCCATATGTTTGGCTTTCCCTGGCTATGGCATCAGTTTCCAACTGGAAAATTTGCCTGGGCAGGGAGGAAAAAAAAAAAAGACACTGGACTTTTGTCAAAAACTTCTGAACATCTGGAGGTCAGGCCTTCATAGCAAGGATGTGACCACTGGACATGCATGGAAAACACAGCAGAACAAATATTCACCTCAAAGCATCCATCTCCCTATACTTTCCCTGAATGGTGCACAAGAACCTTATTTTGTTTCAAAAGTCCCAGAGCCCCGGTAAAATCTGGATAATGATGCAGATTTTGTGAAGCATTTGGAGATCTGATGATGCCAAGTGGTAGACAACAGATCAGCATTTATTCATCAGGTATGCATCTTAAACACTCTAATTAAAGAATAATAATAATAATAGCCTCATTGCTTCAGCCTTTACTCTATGTCCTCTTATCTCTCACCTTCCTCTCCTGGAGGTATTAGCCTAGGCAGGGGTTTCAAAGAAGGCTATTGACCTCAGTAAATCAGGACAAGGATGATGTTCCCCTGTTAGGGTTCAGAAGCACTATTACAGCCCAAAGGGTTCAATATTGGGCTGCCATGTTTGCCAACAGCACAGCTATCTAAAACTTCATACTTGGGCTGGCTGTGTGCATTTATTAGCAGCACATGGTACAGCCAGTAATTAATTTGGTGATCCTTGGAGCCAGTGCCTGTTATCAGAGTTTTCTTTTACATAACAGAGGTAAATGTGCAATAGTGTTTGAGACACACTTATGTGCATTTACCCAACTGTGTTTCTCTCCTCTACACAGAAAGAATACCCCAAAAAAGGAAGAGCCTTTGGGAGTGAGATTTCAGTGCAGCCAGAAGATATAGTCTAGGGCAGAGACAGATACAAAAATGCCTTCTGCACCAAACAACTTTGTCATTGCATTTTGCTGTAGAATTTGCTAAGGAATCAGCAGGTTTGGGCATGGGGCCTGCAGAAACCTGTTGCCTCTATTAGATAATGCTGGCAATAACTGAGAAGAAAGATGTTTGAATCCCTATCACATTTGTTGCCCTAAAGGGAAGAAATAATCTGATCAGTTACTTGTAATTTATTTTTCAAATGCAAAAGAACAGAAAGGGAGGAAATATAAATAGTTTCAGTAATTGAAGAAAAGACTGAAGTAAGTAGAGTTCACAACCTCCACAATTCATTTAAAATGCATAAATGCCTCATATTTCCATTAATTAATGATTATGTGTTGTTTTGTTGGAGTACAAGAAATATATTTTTGAACACCAGTGAAACCAGTCAAATGAAAACTAAAACATACATGATAGGAATCATGCTCCAAAGGACTCTGAGAGAGATTATGGAAGGAAGCAGCCAATTTCAGTTTTTCCATTATTTCACCCATAGATGAGATGGTTACTAAGAGCACTTGCAACCGATTGAAATGTAGCTGATTAGCACAGGCTGGAGTGAGACCATAGAGAATAAAAGCCCCCTCTCCACAGTGCTGTTTACTGACCTGCATGAAGCATGTCAATGGTTTTGGCCATTTCAAATTTGACAAGTGTCCAAAGCACAAAACCTGGATTTGGCTAAGCTCAGTCTTGAAGTTAAGTATGTGCCTCTTTGCTTTACTGAATTGGAACAAAAATTGTCACCATAGTTGTCACCCATTTGTGTTCAGCTCAACACTACCAGTTGAGGTTAAAGACTGCATGAGACACAAGAATAGAACAACTTTGTTAGATGTGTTCTCCCTATATTACAGTTGCCGAGTTTTAGTGGGATGGGAGGAAGCTTCTATCATTGCTACAAATGATGTGCCTGTTTTGTATGTAAATAGTGGATCTCAAGTGCCAATGTATCAAACCAGAACCTCTGAGAATTCAAATTTGTCTTTTTTTTTAACATTAAATGAGACCTCTAGAAACATTTCTCTGCTTCCATAATCATATAAGGGGCATGAACCAACCTTCCTTCCTTCCTTCCTTCCTTCCTCCTTCCTTCCTTCCTTCCTTCCTTCCTTCCTTCCTTCCTTCCTTCCTTCCTTCCTTCCTTCCTTCCTTCCTTCCTTCCTTTCCTTCCCCCTTCCTCCCTTCCTCCCTTCCTTCCTTCCCTCCCTCCTTCCCTTCTTCCCCCTTCCTTCCTTCCTTCCTTCCTGCCTTCCTGCCTTCCTTCCTGCCTGCCTTCCTTCCTTCCTGCCTTCCTGCCTTCCTGCCTTCCTGCCTTCCTGCCTTCTCTTCCTTCCTTCTCTTCCTCCTCTTCCTCCTTTCCTCTGTGAAAGTACTAAGTGAATTTGTCCAGAGAAAGGCACAGCAAGCGATTTTAGTATTAGACCATCTCCAGTAACATGAATCCCTGGAGCAATGGGATAAATTTGAGAAAGGGAGTATTTAGGCTGAATATCAGGAAAATGTTCCTAATGGCTTGGACTGCTTGAGCAGTGGAATTGTCTTCCAGGCAAGGATGGAAACACCAACATTTGACTCACTTTAAATTGGACTGGACAGCATGCTGGCAAGTGTGCTGGAGGGAGAGATCCTGCTCTGGAAGGGGAACACTCTCTTGGACACCGGATCTCTATGACTCTGTTAAATCTTCCAGCATGAAGAATGTGAGGAAAGAAAATATTAGGAATCGCCCAGGGACACAGCTAATCCTGCAGACATAACACTTGCACAGGCTGCATTGGAAGTTACACACATGTGAGGGACCCAGGTTGGGCCCCAAGTGGGATGATGGCTTTGGCAGCCCAAATGTGGCCAAAGCACAGGCCTGTTCCTCATTGCCCTGTGCACGGGCAGCAGGGCACTAGGCCACAGGGAGAAGGGACAAAGGCTCCCGGCCTCTTGCTGGCAGGGAGCGTGAGAGTGCCTGTTGAAAAAACAGCTGGAAAGAAGAGAAAGCCCAGCCCCAGCAGTGCCTGCTGCATCTTTATGTCCATGACAAGGCATCCCTTCTCCTCTCTGTCCTGGCAAAGCACCTCTAAATGTATGTCCTGTCTCCATCTCTGTTGTCCCTTTGATTCCTTCAGAGTGCAGAGGCGTCACAAAAATACATGATATTTTGAACACCCAGATGTTACTGCATCAAATGAAACACCAGCATCTACCAGTGAGAGGGCTGCCCATGGTTGCCCCCATGGTTTTTCAGTTGGGGATTGTCTCAGTGTTTGTGGTGGGGCAACCCCAGTATAGCTGAGAGCAGAATGGGATCTTGACTGTGGTTTTAACTGAGGCCTGATTCCTTTTTTTCTCCCTCCGCATATGGATGTAATATATATTCACAAGCTTTTTTTTTTCCTACCGTTTATAATTTTTTTTTCATTTCCAGTCACAGAGCTTTTCTGGACAAAACAATTATGATCCAAACGTCCTGAGAACAGTCTCCAATGAGGCAGTTTTCCTGAACATGTACAGACAAAGGAAATTATTTCCTTACTGAAAGAAATCACTTCAAAGCACCCAGACCAGACTCTGCTTCAGCTCAGGTTTCCTTTCTGTGTCACAGCTTGGACAACAGCTCTCACAGGGAGCCATGCTCCTTGTGCCTGGTTTGAATTTAAGCAGATGCTGGGCACAGGGTAATGGAGACTCGCAACCAGCCCAGCCACATCTTTTCTCCTTTCCTCTGCCTTTTCCCCGCAATATGTCCTTCCTCCTGGTGGTGTTTGTGGCTGCTCAAATGTCAGTAAAGTTCTTGGTTATACATCTCTAATAGTCAGAGCCCTAGGCAGTGCTGTTTATTAGCCATTTCAGCACAGTTACGTCGACCCGACACATCTTCTTTCCTAGAGCTCAGCTGGAGTCAAAAACTCTCCCCAGTTAGTCATGATCTTCCTATCACCATCTCTTGTGAAGGTGAGGTGGAGGGCAACAGTACTCGTGAGGATGAAATGGATTGAGAATGATTTTGCATGACAACTGCTGGGGATCCAATATCTTTCTGTTGGTGTTGCTTACAGAAACAATAATGCCTGGAAACCATCCAATACCTGTGTGTTGGCCCATCTTCAACACATGCCAAATTCTTTTCTTGTGGGACAGCCTGGGTACAGCCCACATATATTTATGTGTGATCTCCTAGTCAAACTGCGATCTATTTTTGCTGGTCTCCAGAGCATAGTCCCCCTTTCCACATCCTGAATGTCATCTCAAACTACAAGGAGGCTGACTGCTTCAGGAAGGGTCAGATGGCACTGCCTTTGTACACCTTCCTTTCTGTCCATGCAGAATGTGGAGCATGGAACTCACACCAGGACCTCACTGGCCTGGACCATGTGTTGGGAGGAGTGTGAGGCTGATTATTTTAAGCAGAAGTAGGTAAGTACCATGGCATGGAACACTTGCTGTGGGAGAAGAGACTTGATACCCAAACAGACATATTATATCTGTGGCACCTCTGTTCTTCACCAAGATAACCCCTGATGCTGTGTCTTCCTTCTGTGAATTTGGCATTGCGTAACAGCTCACATCTACTTTCTGTGCAGAGAAGTACTGTACAGTACTGACTGCTGAACTGTACAGAGCACTCCTCCCACTGTCACATAACCTGCTCTCAGCAATGTCCAGGGTACACTGAAAGAGGACAATAAGACCTCCCCTGTCCCTCAAATGGCCTCTAGTTACTGGTAAAGTCTGGCTTTCTGTATTCAAAGTAAGAATTTGGGACACTGATGAGCTCCATCATTAGCCTAATTTTGTTTTTACTACTAAAACTTCTCCAACCTGATCCCATGGCTACCTTCTCTGACCTAGTTAAACACCACTTGACTAGGATATGTCATCATTTTACAACTCAGAGTAGTGCAGGGATCCCACAGTCCCTTGGCCAAGGCTATGCTGGCAGTCTTCTGGTTTGAACCTTCAGACCACACCTGGAGCTTGAATAGCAGCTAGCAGACAAGACAATGTCCTACCTGTCCATACTGAGGAGCTGTCTTCCACCTCATGGCACACAGCATTGTGCCACTGCTACATCAGGTCAGCACCCACACGCAGACTGGCAGGTCACTAAGCTCCTGCTCTCCTTCCCCACATATCCAAACTCAGATGGGGATGTCCCCTACCAGCTCCATACCTCTGGCTCTGCCCCTGTTCCCAGAGCTCTGCTTTGTGCTCCCAAATAAGAAAATATAAAGAAGAGCATGGTCCTGCTTTGGTGCAAAAACTCTGCTTAAAGGGAGCCCTCCAACTCTTCCTGAGGATCCCTGACAGGACGGCCTGCACTCCACCACTTACTCCTCTTTATGATACTTTTTGACATTGCCTCCATCAAATCCTAAAAACATCCGTGTAAAAACACTCAGAGGAGCTGCCCCAGCCTTACACTATGACAGTGCTCTGCTTTCTGCGCAGTAGAGAGATCGGTGAAATTCAAGGTTGTGGTCACTACAGCCAAAGGCCAGGACATTTAAGAACAGCCTTGCTACCTCCAATCTGCTGTATGAACTATTCTTAGCTGGAAGCTGGAACTGAATGCTCACTGGGCACTCCAGGTTCACACCTCTGGAATACGCCCCTGACAGAAATATGCTTCAGCGTGAACTTGGCCGCATTTAGAAGAAGCTGCAAGATACACCTCTTTCCCAGACCTTTCCATCTGTTTAAACTGTGAAATCCTGGGTTCATTGCTGTCTGGTCAGATTAAAAGCTGCTGGCAAAGGGGGAGCATGACAGTTCATTTCTCTTACTTGGAATGATAATTACTCAACATAATCCCCATAAAACAGACTCATAATCTACAATGATGAGTGTGTGTTAAGTGCACATAATAACTAAGGAGAGGTCATTAATAATAAACCATAGTCTGGATTACAGCATTCAATAGTGCACAAAACAACAGAGCTAGAGTTGATAAGGAAAGTGGATCATAGTCCTCCGTACTCTGCAGGCATGATGTTGTAGGGTTGGAGATACTGTCCACACGGCAAATGGGAATCATCAGTATTCAGCAGTGATTTAATCATAACCTGTGCACTGTCTGTGAAGAAAGAAATGAAATAAAAACTGGTTATGGTAGATGCAGAACTCTCTGAGTCCCTCTGCACTGGCTGCTGCTTTACAGTCCACTTGAATTCACCAGGATTGCTACCATATGTACTGCTAGGAGAGGTCTTTCTTTACCTATGCTGCACCATCTCAGTCTTCTCCATCTTAGGAGCTGCCAAGTGGACCTAGATGTTGTGCACTAAACACTTTTCTGTCTTCTTTGGTTCACTTGGGCCAATATCTGGACTCTTGGGAAAAGGTCTTTGTCCTCCAGGTTAGTGGTTCTTCCCAGACACTGAAATAAATTTTGTACATGTGCAGGATGGACATGGTAATGCTCCTCATTGTATATAAACTTGAACTAGGTTTATGAGCTCTTCCCCAGCTGAATTCCCAGTGGCCATTTGCTCAGACTGTGCCAAGACTAAATGAAGTCTAAGACCAAGAAGACACAAGACTGGACACCTCTGTGGTGAAGTCAATGCAGCCAGTTTTGATAGTACAGCTCACTGGGAACCAGATCAATGTTCCTGGTGTACCAATAGAATGAAAATTTGGAGTTCTTGTTGAAACCAAACAGAAGTGACTACATTTATACAACTTGCTATGATGGATTGTAATACATAGCAAAGTTCAACTATCACTTTCCTGTTTATATTCATGAATTACTGTTTTTCTAGGCTCAGCCCTGGTTTTGCTGATGAGCTAAAATATAACCTCCTTAAACCCCAGTGGAGCAGCATTTAGTAAGTTCTGTCTTTAAATAATATTTTAGCTGGGGGATTAAGTCCTATTTGCACATACAGCTAACCTGGAGGGAAGGCTCGGTGAGCAAAAAACCCTGGAGGGAGAGGACGTATTTGCAGCAGCAAAGGCTGTTCTGATTCCT
>NW_008669191.1:107669-113167 GCF_000695815.1 Acanthisitta chloris
ATGGGAGGCAGAACAGGCCCATCTCCAAAATCATGTGAGAGCATTTTCAATTAATTACTGCTTATAGGAGGAGGAATGGTCAAAACAACCAGTCTATAAGGCCACTGCCCACACCAAGGACTGCGTGCAGCTTTGCAGCTCCCCTAGGGATGCTCCAAGCAGCTCCATGCCTCAGGCACACCCTCCCTGCCTTCAGAAGCACAGAAAGTGTGACAAGACCATGTCTGCTTGGATGTCCCCTGAAAGAATGCCCCCTGCCTGACCACTCAACGTGCTGGCAGGTTTTTGCAGACCTGCAGTGGGGTGCTATCCTTCCCTCACCAGTAGTCTGGAGAGGAGACATTGCTTCTATGAAGAAGCTGCAAACTTGTGACTTCTCTGCCTGCAAAGTCTCAGGATTCCTTAGGGGAACTGGGGTGCAAGAGATCTCACCCTTTCACTTGGGAAACCTCACAGGACTGCACTCTGTCTAGCCCAAACATAGGACTTCAGCTCTTCCCCTGAAAAGCAAAGTATCATGAGCATATGGTTAATGACTCATCCCAAGTGGAAAAACAGCGTTTGTTATATTTTATGAAAATTTTATACATCTAAGGTACTGTACATCTGTTGCTATTTAGGCTGACATGTATGTAGAGATTGGCAGAACAAGTTCTCTGTAGGGATGACTGAACTCCAAACCAAACCACAGAACTTTCAAACAGGCTGCTTCTTGAAGGGGAATGAAGGAAAAAATAAAAAGAGAATGTTTTTCTGCTCTGTTGAAATGCTGCCTGACTGAGCAATATGCAAAGGAAGACACTCTTCAGTTCTGTCTGATCTGCAATAGAAGAGGGGCTTAATTATGGAGATGAGCCTTCTCTCACAATGCTGCAAATCACAAGCAAAGGCTTGTTGCTGTGCCAAACTTTTTTCCCCAGGTTGACCATGGAAGGGTCAGAAAGTTCAACTCCTTGTCTGACTCCTGTACCTCCTCTCTGAACCCTATCTTCTGAAACCCTCCCTCAGACCTGCTCCTGTCTCCTTCCTCTCTGGCAGCGAGCCTTTCTCATGGTGAGGCTAAGGGTTCATCTTGAGTTGTTCATACTTCTTTCTGGCAGCAGCATCTGGGTGGCAAGAAGGCCGGGAACCTTACTGGTTGTCTGGAAGTCTTCTGGGGCTTCCTCGGGAGGCACTGAATGAGTGGACTTCCATGGAAAGTCATGTTTTCTGCTCTGCATCTGAGTGTTTCCAAGGTCTCCAGTAAAAAATCCCCTGGGGTGGAGGACTAAGTGGTGAGAACAACTGAGGACATGCCTGTACAGTCCAACTCACTCCTCTGTGAAGAGGAAGATGAAGCAAGCTGTAAAGAACTGCTTGCTCAAACATCTCTTATTTATTAGCCATGTCAGCCCAGCCCTGCCAGGATAATTACTCTGGGCACAACAGCTACCCTGTGCCCAGATCCCAGGCTGGCACAGTCCTTGTCTGCTCAGGGATCCTTCGGCTGTAATATGTTTCTAATCTAACCCCCAGAGCACAGGGACTGGAAAATAAAGTTCTTTGCCTACCATCCATGCTCTGAGGCTCCCTGCTGTCTTGCTACATGTCTCTGGGACAAATTAATGTAAGAAAATAAGAAAGGCCATACTGGATCAGACCAAAGGTCTGTATAACCCAGTGTCATGCTTCTGCCAGTAGCCAAAAGCAGAAGTCCATGAATACGTATAAAATGATACCCCCACTAAGTGCTCTCCCAAGCTCCAGCCATTAGAGGTACAGGAATTCCTGGACCATGTGTACTTTCCATAGATTTACTGATTTTTCAGTGCATTTGTCTGCCATGAAATTGCACAATCTCCCCAGGAAACCATGTGAACATTTCTAATCTGCCACACCTTGCAGGAAGAAGTTCTATAGCTCTTCCTTTGTCTTGTTTTGAACCTGCTTCCTGATAGTTTCATTTGATACCTCCAACTTAATGCTGATGAGAAGGATCATTTCATGTTCAGAAATCTGTCTGTGGCCGTAAAGCATATACGACAACAGGGTAACTTAAGAAGAGAGAGCATTGTCACCTGGAAGTGATAGTTAAGACTAGCCATTGAGTGTTGATAATTTTCCAAATATGATAATGGTTTGGTTTGGTGCACTTTGGATGGCAGGATCAGTAGGAGAGCTCTGGTGGTTAATTCAGTCACAGAACATTTAAGCCACAAAACTGAAAAGGAAAGAGCAGTATAAGCGTGGCAAGACCAAGCCTGCTGGCAGGAGAGGGGAGGTCCCACGGGGGAGGAGGAGAGGGGAACAGGGTGGATTTCCTAGCAGGAACCAACACAAAGCCATGAGTGCCCTCCAGGAGCAGCTGAGGTGGTTTAGTTTCTACCCATAAGGAGCAAGGAGGCCACCAAGCTGAATGAGACTTGGGAAACTCTTGGCAAATGAGAAAAGCAATGCTAAGAACTTTTTTGAGAGCAAGAGCAGATACTAGATGAGTCTGTGGCTTAAGAGTGCTTGATCTTAGCCCCAAGCAGTGCCATGCTGTTTCTTGGTTCACCTGGGAGCAGGGTCTGAGCATCCCTGAGCTGGTGAAGCCCCATCCAGGCAGGTGAGGGTCAGGAGACTAGCGGAGGTGACACACAAAGGTGATGATGTGGGAGCTCACACATCCCACCTTCAAGGGCCATTCCAGTCAGTGCTTTGAAAACCACTGTGGTTTGTTCTTGAATTGAAGTGTTTTTATAATTACTGAACAGAAGGGTCATAGGGGATGGGGTGGGAAATAAGAGGGGGATGTTCATCCCTGCCAATATGCAGTGCGCAACCCTGCATCATGGGACATGCTTGTGCCGCAGTGTGGTACACATGCCTCTGCAGGGTAGACCCAAAAGTCTGGGAATCACTCAGAGTAAATCACTGTCCTCTCCCCTTGTTCCATTGTTTTAAACTGTACAAGGTGGAATTCAGTGCCACTGTCATGAGTTTTCTTTATGGAACTGACCAGAACCTAACGACATAAAGGCCAAGCAGGTATTTTGGCTGCCATTAAGGCTCATTCTGGTTGTCAGCTTGCCTCAGAAAAAGTGTGGGGGCTCTTGGAGATGGCAGGTAGTAATGGGTTTTGACTGACATTGTGATCTTCTGTCAGAAAAGCTCAGAAAAAAACCATCAAAATGCTCATAACCACCATCACCGCTGTTCCATGCTGTCTGCTGCAGGAGCAAGTATTGCAGCAACAGAGGAATACTCTTATTTCTGGCCTGTCCCATTTCTGGGTTTGTACTGGCTCCAGGCTTGAGACAACAAGATGTTGCACAATTTCTTTGTCAGCTCAAAAGAATGGCATCTTACAGGCATTTACCTTTTCTAAAAGTGCTTCCTTCATTTTTCATTAAAACATTTCTTCCTCCCTCTCGCCCTTCCTCCCTATCCCCCCCTCCCAAATTACTTGTTAGACAAATGCCTTGGTGCTCTTTTAGTAGCATATGTCCACTACAATAAGAACTAGTTTCTATACAGAAAAAGCTTTGTCTGATGCTTTCTGGCTAATAAAACAAGCAGAATAACTTTGTCGTCTCCACCCAGCACATAGTAGACATACAACAGTGTTATGCAATTTGACATGACTGGCTGCTCCACCAGTGAAGACAAATGCTAGAAAGATCATTCTGCTGCTGTTGCTGGAGATTATAACACTGTAGGATGTAAAAGTACCAACAACATCATGTAAAGCCAGATTTCTGATTAAATGGATTGTGGACATACTTCTCTGTTAAAGGCTATCTTGTATCTCTCATAAAAGCCCCTCACTTATACTTCATCTCAGACAGTGCCTCTCCCAAATGTCAGTTTGGCATGATATCTGAAATAAAGAACACCCATCCCTGAAGACCAGTGGTTTTATAGGCTTGAATACATTTTAAAATATAACAAATTTTCTTTCTTTTTAGGCTTAACAGCCGGCATAGTCTACCAAATCAAGTATTCAGTTGTGCCTTAGAATCTGAGAAGCATTTGGGAAGCAAGTTTCTTGCTATTAACCCTTTGAATAAACTCAGGTTTGCTCGCTGCCTCCCAAGGTGATCTGTAAGAAATCAAAGAACAGTATGAAAAGAATAAACGCAGCATACACAAATCAATGTCAGTAATACTGTTGCTAACTTTGTTGACAGCTGCACTGTACAGAATTGTTATACAACTCAAATTACTACTGAAGTATTTTAATACTATGCCTTTGCATATGAAACTGATAAAAATCTTGAGTGGAGTGATTCAAGAATGCATTCACATGAACAAAATAATGGAAAATATATTTAGCAGTCACATGAATAATGTAACTCCCTTCTTGGGAGGATTATGAAACTGTAATTTCTGCATTTCTTTGACTAAAATTTGGCTTCAGTGAATCTAATGGCTAATCTCTGTCTTGGCCTTCTTCAGCAATATAAAAAGAGATAACAATTCCTACTTTTCTATTTAAAAAAAACAGTTGAAAGCTATTTGGATTGTGCAAAAGGCTGTCAATTTAGCATGTAATTAAAAAATTAAGAACTGTACCTATAGATCATCAGAACAGTGAGGCATGTCATGAAAAGCAAGCATATAAGTAAACTGACCTGCTCAGTCAGGGCCTAAAAGAAATTTTAGTCATCTAGGATATGGAGAAGTTAATTATCCTTTAAAAGGGAAATTAATTATCCCCTTTAAAGGGAAATTATCTTTCCTGTAGCATTGGGGTCGATTATTAGTGTAATCCGCTGTAGCACATAAATGTCCCTGTTTACACCAGGTTTGAGGTCGGAGCTTCAGACTTTGTAGCTTTGTCTTATTATATCAAACGATCTCCATAGGAGTGCTTCTGGTATCAGGAGCACTGCCATCCTTACTTGATGTGTCAATGGAAATCTTCCTAAAACTGTATTTTCTCCTCTTAGCTATGCTTTGTTTTTTGCTTGACTCTAAGGGTAAATGTGTGAATTTGCTAGAGCATTGTGCAAACCAAAGTTGCAGTGTATCCCATGAATAAATCTGTTGCTGGCCTGTTTGCCTCAGATTAACCCAGTTTTCACTTCATCTGGTCCAAATTATGGCTTTATCTTTGTCCTGTAGTATCTCTAACTCACGGGCAACAAAACTGAGAGAAAAATATGCCATTACCCTATGTTTCCATTGACTTGTGATAGCAAGATGCGCTGAAAACGTACTCCTTTCTGTATAGTTTTTATCTTTTCTTTTAGAACTGTGATATCTATCTCTTTTGAAACCTTTTCTGTCTTTCCAGACTCAATTCCAAAAGTAATAGAGCCATTTTTTAACTTCATTATTTCCTTTCTTTTTCACATTTGAATACTTTTGCTTCCTTTTGTAGAACATTTTCAAATTTTTGCTATTTTAGACCCTAGTTCCACAGTCATGACCCTGTTTATCCAGCCAGCTCTTGCCAATATTACCAAAACTACTCATGTTCAACCAGTGGGCTCATTCTTCCCGAGTAATACCCAGTCTGAATCATACAAGGG
>NW_008669191.1:113197-119088 GCF_000695815.1 Acanthisitta chloris
TATACAGCTACAAATACTGATTTATGTCCATCAGCTGCCTACTTCATCTCATTCTGTACATTATTTACAACATCTGGTGGGTGTTTTAAGTATTTGACCACCCTTGGTCATTGGAAGAGCTGCAGGAAGTTTCTTGGATGTTCTTCAGAAGACTGGATCCTGTTTAGCTACCTTCCATGTAAACTTCCTTTATGTGCTTGTAGGACAATAGCACAAACCAAATTTGCTACTGGAGGTGGACTGAAAGCTGAGGGGATCCCTGAAAGTTTTGCTTCCTGCCCCCTGAAATCATATTGTAAAGGGAGTTGTGCTCTGTTGAGTCTAAGAAATCATTTTACCAGCTGTAATCATTGCAGGAATTAATTTTCATCACCTTCTTTGTTTTCTTCTTAAGGAGAAGAGGAACTATGTAGTTGAGTTAAGCAGTCTACCAGCAACCAGCTACAGCTCATGAAATTTACCCAATTAATAGTTGCGTGGGTGAGTCCATGCTGGGATTTCAGGGACATTTATAATGCAATTGCAGCTGATAATGTTCTTGACTATCATGGGATCATTGCAATTGCTCAGGGCATCCGGAGACAGCTATTAGATGCTCCCAAAACTATCTTGTCTCCAGATTGAAACAGCCCCAGTCCCACAGCAAGTGGTCCAGCTCTGACTGTCCTAGGAGCCTCCACTGATCTCACTCCAGTTCACCATCTCTCTTGAACTACAAGGGGTGCAAAATTGCTCACAGTATTTCAGTTGTGGTTCAACAAGTGCCAAGTAAAGGGGAGTAATCACTTCTACTGACAACCTTACTATGGTCCTGTAGGCACAGCCCAGGATGTTGCTTGCCTTTCTTGCTGTCAGTGGAATCCACAGTGCACTGCAGATTCATGCTTAACCTAAAGTCCACCAGGAGCCCTAGGTCCTCTGTGACAGAGCTGCTCCCCAGACAGTCAGTCCCCAGACTCCTTTGCTGTCTTGCATATGTCTGTGTTGGTCTGGAAGATTATTTTAGAAACTGGCTTGAGCTGACTTGGCTTGTGATTATCTGGTCTTGATGTAACATACTGCAAAATACCCAAAGACAGCTTAGTCTTCTCTAATGGGTTATTTTGTACCACCAGTTGAAAAGAAGAACCATCTGGGATGGGGACCAAGTCTTGTGAAGATATATTTCTAATGGCAGAACCCTTTATCACTCTAGACATTTTCTAAAAATTATTGCAATCCAGCCTGACTATGAATCAGTGGTCATTAAATCTTACATTGTGAGTACAAGAGGCCAGATGAAACATTTTGCCAAGGTCTCTCCAGTACTTGCTGGAATGCAATGGCTCTTTAGGCTCTTTTGAGTGATGCATGTCACATACTGCACATAAAAAATGTACAAGCGCTTCACGTGATCATACCAAGCCTCTGAAGATTCCTTTGGCTCTTCAGTTGCTTAGCTCAGATTCACAAGTGGGACACAGTGCTTCATTCTTCATCTTGCATAGAAATGCTGACTTGTTTAATTTAAGAATTATTGGTGGGATTTTTAGAAGGGCCTTAAGTGACTTATGAACATAAGCCCCATTGAAAGTCAAATCCTACTTTCCATAAATATCGACCATATTTCTTATTGTAAAATGTTTCTGGCTTAAGGGCCTCCTGCCAAAAACAACCTGTCTCCATTTCTAGACAACTTTCACCCTGCATTTTTGATATGTGCAACGTCCCCATGGAGCACAGTGTTGCAGGTCAGGAAATGAACGTGCAACAAAAGGAGCGTAGGAAGCACAGTCGACTATGTATCCAGCCTGGGAGACAAGACATGGTGTGGCTGTGGCTAGGCTGCAAGAGCTGCAGCCTCCCTGGGACTACAGCCAGGAAATTGCACAAAGCCCCGAGCGAGAGACCCCCATCATTTTTTTTCACGCTGACAGATGTCCCTCTCTAGCAACCTGTCATGCTAGAGAAAAATGGCAGAGGTGACAAAAACTGTCAGTCGAGGATTATGGCTGTTTTTCTAACTGGTTTCCATAGTCTATTGTCCAGAAAACAGGTGAGCTGCCGGCCACAGGCTGTAGGCAGTAAGAAACTGGGGACAATGAAGCCTGCAGATGGAAAATACATGAGGAGGCAAGAAGTCCTATGTCCTCTTCCTTTCCTCTTGCCCCTGCCTGTACTGGCAGTTCACTCTAAGAGCTGATTCTTCCCCTTCCATTCATGGCTTGTTAAACATTTCACTGACCACTGTAGCAGGAGATTTCCCAGAGTGATTTGAATACCCAGACCACATACTTGATCAATTCAGGTTCTTTTATCACAAAGAGAAATTGAGGACAAGCAGATGAGGGGAGATTTCTAAAGGGAAAATGTTACTGCATCATCAGTTGGAAAATAAAGCATTTGCCAGTGTCCTTTTGTGCTCAGGGTCTCATCAGTGCAGGAATTTCAGCACGGCCATCATCGGGTTCCTGAGCCTCTGGCAGAGAGGTGTTTGCTGTACTGTTGCAGTACCTGCCATCTTTAAAACAGATGGAATCACTTCTGAAGCACCTTTAATGGTACTTCAGGTTGGATTCTTCAAATGCTGAGAGAGTGTAGATGGCTTCTTGCTTTTAAAAGATATAGGTCCATGCCCTGAAATGTATGTAAAGTGATAGCAAGGCTTTTGACATACAACTAACAAATAAAACAGATAGGAAAATTGCCATCTCAGTGGGTAGACACAATGTTCATAGAGACACTAGTTAAAAAGAGTACCTTTTGGGGTCAGTGTGGACTACCTAGGGCTGTGAATACAGTAGATCTCAGCTTGGCCACAAGCTCTGGTCTTCTCATCATTCACACTGAGGTTCAGGCTGGAGGATGCCAGGGCTCACTCTAGCCTGGTGATCCAAGTCCTCTTACAGCAGAAATAAGAGTGCAAGACTGAGAGAAAGATGAACCCCAACCATTACCTGAAGACTGAGTTTGGGTCTCCAAACCCAGAAACTCATATGTGCCTCTGGTCCTATGGAGCAGACTCACCCTATGGGATCTGTTCCAGTCTAGATGGAACAGGCCATTCAATAGACTAGTAAATATTGCTGAATGATGCATTTCAGGTGGGCTCATTCTCTATGTAAGAAGGAAAGAAAGAGTTAAGTGAAAAATAATGGAGAAAAAAATAAAGATGTCTTTCTTGGTTTCTATTTTATTTTTTGGAGGACCAGATTACTACATTTCTGCTGTAGTTTCTTAACAGATACCAGGAGATTTTTCGAAGGTTATTTTTAGAACCACTAGATCTCATTCTTTCCTGGAGCCCTGGCCAGGTTGACAACACTAAGGAATGACTGTACCCAACAAGCTCTGCCTCTCAGCCTCTGTGTCCTGTGGAGCAGGCACTACTGCTTGAAAGAAGTCTAGAAGGGTTTGTTTTAGAGTCCGACTTGTTTCCTTGATTGCCCTTGGAAAGCGACCATAGCAATTAGCAATATTAATTGAGCTGCAGAGAAATTCAGCCAGAAACTTGTGCTCTCCTTCAGGGAGCAGCCACAGAGACCTGGACACCAGCTGAGGTCTGCAAGATTTAGCAGGATGTTAAACTCAAGGACTGGGGCCAGTTCTGTGCCAAGGACATCAGACATACTGTTGGCTTATTGCTCATAGCAACAATGTGACACAGCATCTTCACATGTGTGTTCCTCCATGCCCAGCCTGGGTGCTCATGCACCATGTACTGCTTCAAGACTGGGTCTGTGCCTATCCCCAGCCTGAGGAGTGGCTAATGTAAGTGAGATGCATGCTTGCATAAGCGGTGCTGAAATCCCAACCCTGTTGGCCAAAGTACATCTCCGATCTCTTGTGCAGCCACAGACACCAGGGAGTGCAGGAGGGGCCAAGATCTCGCTTTTATTTTCAGCTCTGAGAACTTTGGCTTTAAACCCATAACCTGGGGAAGGAATACTCAAGCTGCTCCCTCTTGTGCTCTATATTTTTAATATATAGTGGGAGATTTCAGTAAAGCATTACTTTCCTTTTCCCCTCCTGTGTGATTAGTCTTGTGAAGGAGTCTGCCTATGACAGAAACAGTGATAAACACAAGCAGCTCCTCACTCGCTTTCCAAATGTGCACTTGGGGCCAGCCTGTGAACCATTTCATCACGCTGATGAAGAGTCACACAAGCAGCTTCCACCATCCTTGGTGGGGATGAAGCTCCTGCCTCTGCTGCAGTGCACATAGGCTGCTCCTTGGTGGAAGCCGGAGCAATGGTGCACAGGTGACACCACCTGACTGGCAGCTGCAGAAACAGATGCTCAGCTCCATGCACTCAAGGGATGCCCACTTCCATGCCGCTATGAATAGCTTTCTATTAGCGGCTGGTGGGATAGTGACACCATAAACACAAAAGCCAGTCACTATCAGGATCTGATTTTATTATACTTTTCTCTAGCTGCAGCCTTAAAAAAATCTGGAAAAGGCTTTTCACGCTAAATCAATTATGTTTCAGCCTAGGTCTACACTCAAGAAATAGTCCTCTGGTTGTCCCAGTTCACAGAATATCATATTGTGTTTACAGCTGGCAGTGAACATTAGCCATAATCATTGAATATGTGTAAAAACTTTTAGACATAAGCAAATTCCATAGGTGGTTGAATTTTAGCCAACACCAAAACACACATCTTCAAGGATTCCAGGTGCCTAATGACAGGGACTTATAGTTAACATCAAGTTGCTGAAGAGATAAAACCAGCACTACCAACCTAAGGAAAGCAAGTGAACTCACAAAAGGTGATTCTCAATGTTTAGTTTTCAAGTTTTGTATCATGCCTCCTGGATATAGATATCCTGATCCATACGCTGTTTTGCTAAATGGGACAGTGAAAAAGAAAAAGGTAGCATACATCTTCCTTCTTCAATGGGCATTTCACAAGTGGTGACTTCCACTTCTATCTCAGCCTGATAGATTTGGAGTCACTGTTCTAAACACAGGCCTTCCATTTCTGTGGGAGGACTACCTTTGGGTTGACACAGCCACTAGTTGCAGGTACCTTGCTGTACCTGATGCTGTAGTGACCCTCACTCACCCCAGACTTTGGTCTGCAGGAGAAGGAGAAGCTCTGCCATGTCCAAGACACTACAGGTGATATGAACCAATACATGCAGCTGTTTTCCTGATGTCACCATGCTTTAATACAGAACAACCGTATCTGAAGGCCCTGCCTTGTATATTCATCAACCAACCCTGAACACTCCCCTGGTATTATGGATACTCTGCTACCAAATTCTGAGCATTGCAGACAATCCTAACTTTTTTTGTTCTGACTTTTCTCTGCTTTATATCTGTCAATGCCACACATTACAGGGCAAGATGAGGAGTCTCTGTGGTGTTTTAAATACAAGAACAGTGGTTTTCTTATTTCTAGTTCAGCCTTTGAGGAAAGATACCCTGCAGTGGAATATATCCTGATCTGTCTGTGATGAATGATGTGAATCTCTTTATACAGATGTTTATACAGTGTTAGCTAATTGTAATTATTTATTGTATTCTGAAGCAGCTGCAGCTTGGCAGAGATCTGGTAAATGATTACTGTTCTTCAGAGGTGCTGTGAACATTGGTTTCTAAAGTATAGGTGAGACACAGCATGAATCTATACCAAAGAGATTCCTCTGCAAAAAGAGAAAAATGAAACTGAGTTTGCTCTTAGCAGCCCCCTTTGACACCGTCTCCCATAGCACACTCCTGACAAAGCTGGCAGCCCATGGCTTGCACAGGGGCACTGTCTGCTGGGTTAAGAACTGGCTGGATGGCCCAGAGAGTGGTGGTGAATGGAGCCACATCCAGTTGGCGTTGGTCACTAGTGGTGTTCAACAGGGGTCAGTGCTGGGCCCAGTTCTCTTTAATATCTTTATTGATGATTTGGACGAG
>NW_008669192.1:0-8617 GCF_000695815.1 Acanthisitta chloris
TAGCTGTGCCTGGGATTGCCATGGCCAGATGCAGGACCTTGCACTTTATTTTGTTGTACTTCATGAAGTTTGCATTGTTCCACCTCTCAAGCTTGTCAAAGTCCCTCTGGATGGCACATCCCTTCCCTCCAGCATGTGGACTGCCCCACACAGCTTGGTGTGGTCAGAGAACTTGCTGAGGGTGCACTCAATCCCACTGTCCATGTCACTGATAAAGACATTGAACAGTACTGGCCCCAGCACTGACCCCTGAGGGACAGCACTCCTCACTGGCCTCCCTGTGGAACTGACCACAACTCTCTGCATGTGACCATCCAGCCAGGTCTTTATCCACCGAGTGGTCCATCCATCAAATCCATGTCTCTCTCCAATTTAGAGACAAGGATGTTGTGTGGGACACTGTCAAATGCTTTGCATAAGTCCAGGTAGATGATATCAGTTGGTCTGCCCCATTCACAAATTCTGTGGCCCCATCATAGAAGGCCACCAAATTCATCAGGCATTACTTGCCCCTGGTAAAGCCATGTTGGTTATTACCAATCACCTCTTTGGTTTTCATGTGCCTAAGCATAGCTTCCAGGAGAATCTGCTCCATGATCTTGTCAGGCACAGAGGTGAGACTGAGTGGTCGACAGTTTCCTTGTTCTTCTACTTTCCCCTTTTTAAAAATGGGGGTTATATTTCCCTTTTTCCAGTCATCAGGGACATCACTTGACTGCCGCGATTTCTCAAAAATTATAGATAGTGGCTTAACAACTACATCCGCCAGTTCCCTCAGGACCTGAGGATGAATTTCATCAGGACCCACAGACTTATGCACATTCAGGTTTCTGAGATGGTCTCAAACCCAATCTTCTTCTACAGTGGGCTCAGGGGTTTCACTCTCCCAGTCTTCGTCTTTGCCTTTCTTGGCCTAGTCAGTGTGGCTGGAACACTTGGAGTTGAAGACTGAGGAAAAGAAGTCATTAAGAACCTCAGCCTTTTCTTTATCCAGGGTAGCCAGTTCTCCCATTTAGTTCCGGAGAGGGCCCACATTATCCCTAGCCTTCCTTTTGCATGCAGCATACCTGTAGAAGCCCCTCTTATTATCCTTAATGTCTCTGGCTAGCCTCAATTCCAACTGTGCCTTAGCTCCCCTGACTGTGTCTCTAGCTTCTCTAACAACTTCTCTGTATTTCTCCCAGTCCATTTATTCTCCCTTCCACCTCCTAAAGACCTCTTTTTTTTTTTTTTCCTCTGAGTTTCCTCAGCACTTCCTTACTCATCCATGGGGCCTTCTGGCATTTCTGCCTGATATCCTCCGTGTCTGGATGCATTGCACCTGAGATTGGAGGAGATTATCTCTGAATATCAGCCAGCAATCTTGAGTTTGGTCTTGGCCTATATACCTATGAGGTATACCTACCACCTTCATCATATATAAAACTGCTTTAATTCCTTCTGTGAGGAAGGTAGACAGATTAAAATTAGCAGAAGGGATATTATACTTGCTCAGTCAGCTGGGCCTTTCTAAACCACTGGCTCAGAGTTCAGAGACCAGGTTATTGCCACTGCAACACTAACACGCTTCTCAGAAATCTGCTCTTCAGAGCTGCTTGTGCAGAGTGCTCTAAGGCCTGAGGAGATCACTGACTTTGAGGGATCACCTTCAGAAAGCAGCCAGCAGCTGCGCTGAAGGAAATAAAAATCTATACAATCCAAGGGTGCAGAAACAGGGCACACATCATTGTAATTTGGCATGGGCCTGCCAGGAACAGAAAGATGCTTGCTTGGGAACAGCACTCTGGGGAATCTATAGTTCTCAGCTCTACACCCCATTTGATTCTTGAAATAAATTCTAATAAGAGTCTTGCTCTAGCAGGTACCTTGACCTTGAGATGAGAACTGGTATGCGTTACTTTAGTAAAACACAAACCAACAGTTGCCTGAGCCATACGATGGCCAACTATCCAGGTAAACAGACTTCTGAGAGGTTTCAATAGCCCTGTGATGTTATCTGTACAGCCTGCAACTCCATCCTATTAACCAACAGAGCTGCTGCTGCAGGAGCAGCACCTTCACCACAAGGGCTCCCTAGGAAGACCTATAGTTAGGGGGTTGTGAAGAGCAGGATGACAAAACCTCTGTTAAATACATTCCCTAGGACAGACTCCAAGGCTGCACTGTCCAAGCTGAATAGCCTCAGCTAAGACAGCCTTTGCAACAGAGCCTTCCAAGCCCACCAAGACCAAACTCAGCTCCAGCACTACCTCACACTGAGGCACACAAGCCACATAGTAGGGCCACATTCAGATCAGATGTACAAAGATAATTCAGTTAAAGAGTAATTGCTAAAAGCTATAGTTGATTTTAAAACTGACTGGTAGATCTTAACTGTCTCACAGCTGTGCCCTCTCAGATACAGAGCAATGAACAGGGGGATATAAATACACATAATAGACAAAAAACAAAACAAGGCAACATGTACTATGATGAGATCCAAGTGGACTATCTCTGTGCTCAATGCTCCAGAGAATAACAATATCTGTACTGAAGCAGAATACTACATACAAATAAAATCTATTATTTAACTAACTCTGTAGACTGAGCCCTTGAGACCCAAAGTTACAGATCCAAATGCATTTGGTCCTGACAAATGGGTTCAATAATAGACACACTGCTATAATCATCAATAAAGTGTCCCATCTAAGACACTGGTAGTGTAACCTACTGTCCCCTGGGAAGGGAGGACAAATATTTTTAAAGTCATGCTGCACTCTACCAAGTTGTAGGTGTCACACTTAGAGCTTTCACCAACCAAAGTCCCAGAAGAGACAGACACTGTTTTCAGTAAGCCCAAAGTGTAAGGCAGTCCAATGCCCTACCACGGCAAGTGCTAAAGCTGGGAGCAATTCTCTTAAGGAGGATAAACATAATCCATGGACAAATAGAAGCAGCTCTGTTACAGAAAACTTCTAGCCACTGCACATCCAAGTTTCCAACAGAGAAGCATGCAAAGACAACAGAAATGCACATTGCTTGCATCTCTTTTTGAAACATTTCAGTAGATCATGTTTGATTCTTGAATCCTTTCTGCAGCTTACAGCAGCCTCCTCCTCTCCCACACCCCCCATTTCTGCTAACCAGATATGTAACAGGCTAACATTAGGCTCTGTGGAAGCAATTGCTCCACTATCTCTGTCTAGACAATATGAAATTGTCACAAATGACATCTAAAGTACAATTAGCAGAGAAACTGCAATTTCCACTCTCCTCCCCCGCTCAACAGGGGAAAAAAAAATAAAATCACACAT
The DNA here is from genome assembly GCF_000695815.1 of Acanthisitta chloris. Lineage (NCBI taxonomy): Eukaryota > Metazoa > Chordata > Aves > Passeriformes > Acanthisittidae > Acanthisitta > Acanthisitta chloris. The sequence continues at coordinate 3,294 of NW_008669192.1, forward strand.
TATCATCCTCCAGGTTGTCAGTCAATGCTGCAATGATGAAGATTAACTCTGCTCACCCTGAGAGATGCTTCTGCCCCAGCTTGCTAAAATAGGAGGAGAGGGAATTGCAGTATTTTTGTTGGTTTATTTTTTTTAATTGAAACTACTACAAGATATAAATTGCCTCTGTTCAGCAGCATTGAGATCTCAGCAGACTCCTCTTCTGTTAGACATCAGCAGCTATGGAACCATCACTCTACACTTGCTCTGTAGCAATCTCTAGCAAGGGGAGGAGGAAGCAAAGTCCAAGTTAATGTGACACCTCTAGACAAGGGAGAGAAAGAGAGTGCGGGCAATCAAGACACTACAAGGAGAAAAGGGAAATTTGTCAGGAATGAAGCAGCTGAATGCCAGAAGCTGCAGCTCAAGGGGAAAAAACGTAATGAAGCAACCTCCCCACAGCACATCAGCCATTGGACTATATCCACAGGGGTGAGGATCACCACCAAAGCCTTTTGGGACAGAGTCATTCATCTCAGCAAGTTTTGAGAAGATATCTAACAGCAGCAAATTTAACTTTTCAGTAGCAGTTTCTAAAGATAAAAAATCCCTACACCATATCTTAGATTTTCTGTCACAGCATGCCTATTACTGAACAGCACTACTCCAAGAGACACTGAAGGAAAAGTTTTTCTCCCCATCCAAAACAGAGGCATTAGCAAACAGCACTGAGGCTTAGTTTCCTTAAAATCAAAAGGGTGTTCAGTCAGCTGCCATTCTCCTAAGCTGCTGCACACCAAAGAGAGAAACCAGTAAAATGAAGCACTCTAAGGACACCAATCACACCTACCTCCCCCCCACCCCCAGTCCCAACCTTCAGCTATAAAGAGAGCAATTCATAGTTATCATATATCACATAGAAAAAGTATATTAACAACTCTGTCAGCTTCTGTGACTTTCCTCTCATGGTCTTGTGTCTTCACTGAAAAGACTTTTATATTCCCTACGGTCCATTTGCAGGTGAAAATTATCAGAATATTACATCCCTTTTCAGCCCTCCAATTTACAGCCAGCACTCAGTTCTCCAGAGCAGCTGTCCCTATGGATGTGCTTCTGTGGTTCCCCATATGAAGGAAAAGAATAACAACAGTTTAAAACTAGATTCCCTTCAGTCATCTTCCTCTTACAGCCAGGCAATGTATAACCTAAAGATAACAAGAAAGCAGAAGTATGAAAACAGCTGAGTGTTCTCCAGCTGCCCAATAACCACTAACCTCCCTCAAATCCTAAACTCAATTATTAACTGTTAACTAGCCAAATTAATTCTTGGAGATCAATTATAGCCTTGATAGGACACTAGAAAACTATTCTAAATAAAATCCTCAAACAACCCAATCCACTGGATGGGGTATTTTTCCCCTCCCGTTTCTCAGAAGAATAGGAAAAAATTATTTCAGGTATCTGTATTGTGTTGCCTACTTTCAAAGAGCAAACTGAAATCACGTAAGCAGAAGACATTAAGCATTTTGTTCCATAGCTTCATTTTCCATAAAAGTTTTGTAGTTCTTGTCAAATAGAAAAATGCTATTCCTCAGTTTCATATTCAAGCTTAAAATAAAAAAAAAGCAATCAGTATGCAGTTCTGCGGATTGCCTGAAAAAAAAAGATTTCTAAAATGAAGCTCTTAACATAATCTGCTCTGATACCTTTAAGCTAACATTTCTAGACTGTTTCAGCTTTCACATGGCTTGGTTGGACATATTTAGCCTGGCATGAAGACTGAATTAAGACAGGTCAGAAACAGAGGATTATAAGAGAAGAAACAGTCAAACAAAACGGTCAAACTTCAAACGAAAGGGTCAAACCATTCCTAAGATATTTATCTCTTGTAAATGGCCACAACTAACCTGACAATTTCACTACCCATTAAAATCTCAACACTCACTTTTGCAGTTCTGAGTTAGCTCCTCCATCCCTGTGTTCACACCTGTGCCAAACAACTCATCCTCAGTGAGGAACAAGAGTTGGTGGTTGCCTTTCTTATGAGTACCCTAACCCCATCAGACATCCTTTTGATACTTATTTTTATAAGTTATTGCACATAATGAGCACCCTTTGCAAGACAATATCCTTTCTTTAGGGAACACAAAGATGCAATATGTGACCACAGACATAGTTCAAACATGGTCTTTGTAGAACACCTTGGCCTGCTTGTCAGAAAGAACTTGTGCTAACTCTGAAGGGCAGCCAGGGACATCCTTCCCAGCCGGAGGTGTGGATTTGTCAGAGAAGCAGGTTTGACAAAGATCAGAAGTTATCACAGAAAACATTTTCTCCCCTTCACTGGTTCTGGGCAAGAATTCCGTGGAAAATGAGTTGTATAGATTTCTCAGTCAGAAAACAGACAGCACATAAGGTCTTCTGCCAAGATGGAAAGAAGTACAGAGAAAAACAGCACAATTACACGAAACAAAGAACTGTAGGTAAGTCTGAACAGCAGAAATGAGCACTGGGATTTGAGTTCTCCTAATCACAAGGTAGAGAGCAGAGTTTCAAGATGAACATGGTTAACCCTTTAAACTTTACTTTCTTCAATTTAACTAGAAAGTAATACTACATGATGAATTGTGCTATTACTGCACCTCTGCTCTTGAACTAGGAACTTCCAACTTCCATTTACCACCTGATGCTGCAGGAGGTACATAGCACCTTTGGAGCGCGCAATAGGGAAGGTCAGTGGCTCTGAGGCAGATGACAGACTCTTTTAAGAAGACTCAAGGTTGCACAGTTATTATTTCACCTGCTGAGAAAGGCCATGCATCAGAATAAAATATGAACAGGCATTATGCAGAGGTCCTCATCGTACAGCATCCAGGGAATGATTAATGCATTATTTCAACAGGCAAGAGGAAGCACACATCCATGATAGACATTAAAAGGGTCAAGACCAGCTATGGCAGCATTAATTAGTTAGGCAATAACTCCAACATGAAAAGAATGATGAAAGACTCTGCACTTTCATTTAGCAGAGGCAAAGCTTGAGGAGTGGGAAGGGGAGAAGAAATTTAAATCAGCTCAAGCTACCACATGTGCTATTTCGCTTTACAGCAGCAGTTTCATACCAGTTCTCAGAACAGGGCAGGCACCTCAGATAAACAGAAGACAGACATTGCATTTCTCCACCTAGATCTTTAACAACATGCCATCATATAAGAAATTCAGCTAGAGGAAATGAGTTTCTAGTTATGGTAATAGGCTAGAAAGCATGGCCAGAACACAGCCAACACACCGAACTCTCTCAGCCTGCAGACAGCTTTACTCGTCTGAGGGCTCTTCTGCCTATCTTCACATGTATAATGTCTGCCTTAAAATCTCCTCATTCTGGGAGTTCCCAATACCACAGATTGTGTGGACAGTGAAATCTCTGCATACCCACACACACCGATTTGCGTCAGCTTCTGGGATAATTACATAGGACTCCAGTTTCTCCATAGGGAATTGAAGAGGAGGTGTCTTTCCTGAGGGGGCAGAAGCCACACCGTTATCGCTATAGGCTTCTAAGGCTATGAAAACAGAGGTCTCACCACACATCAATCAATTTCTTTAAAATGCTCTTGTTCAGGCTGGAGTAACGATGAAAGCCAGGTCAACAGATGACTGGCAGGGTAGTTCAGCCATTTAGCCCAGCCTTCCCACTCCAGGAAGACAGAGGAAGGATTTGATACTAATGCATTTTCCAGCAGAAAAATGAGTCCATTTCCTGGCAGATAATGACGCCTGTTTATTTACAGCCTTCAGTTCCAGCAGGTGCTTTCTCAAGAAGAGCAAGGGAGGGGGTCAGTTACATCATCACACAAACAGTCATTTGCTGCAATCAGTTAAATATGCATGTAGAAAATGTTTAAAATGCATGTTAGCTATTCAACAGACCAGAATGGCTCAACTGGAGAAATCATCTGGAGTCATCACTATTTTGGTTACAGTTTTATTACTGAGTCAGATCACAGGACCCCCTCTCGCCTCTTGCTCCGGGCCCAGACAATAGATACATGCTGCCCTACTGCAAGTTCTCCAGCCCAGATTCTGCAATAAGGAGAGAATAATTGGACTAAGGCACTTTGTCCCCAGGCACACCATGCTGTGTGCATTTCTAAAGAGCATAAAGAATGACTGCACACACGCAATATATGTAAAGTGAGTGCACATCGAAAGATTAAGGGCTCATATTAGCATAAAAAAGGCACACCATACTGCCAACATCTCCAGCTCCTCCCCACACTGGAGAAAGCTACAGAAAGCTTTTAGAAGAACAAACAGGCCTGAAATAGAAGGTCTGAGGGCCTTTTCATAACTTGTTTTCTGGCAAAAAACCAAAAGCAAATTGAAACTTAAAACAATTAATATTGTTTCAATGTGACTCATCTGCATCATAGAATCATTAAGGTTGGAGGAGACTGCTAAGACCATCAAGTACAACCATTAGCCTGCCACTCTGCTGTAACCCCTAAACCATATCCTTCAGCGTCAGATCCAGATGCCTCTTAAACGCTTCAAGGGATGGTGACTCTCCACCTCCCCCTAGGTATCACTGCTAGATAGTGAAGCATGCCACAGACCACCATTAATCATAAGCTGAGCATCATCCCCTATACAGAATACCACAATTACATAAATTCAAGGCACATAGGCAAAAAACAGGAACAGGAGCAACCGTACTTGGTCAAGTGAGCTTGTCTGGACACGCTGCCCACCCTGCAGCAGCTAGATCAGGTGGCTGCGGGGAAACCATGTGCATACAGCAGAGGTGACAGACAGCCTAACAAAGCATGGCTTTCAAGAGAAGGAAACTATCCACACTTCTTCCCTGTCCTTAGGAAAGCTGAGAACAGATATGTTTCATGGTGTCCTCAACTAGCTATCTGTTTAAAGTCAGCTGTCTTTAAACTTCTAAGCAGTCTGTGTTTATCCAAGATCTTTGTTGTATGCTCACCTCATATAGGCCTTCCTCCCCCCAAAAAAACCAACCCAGAACAAATCAACAAAAAAAAAAAACCTCACACACATACCCCACATAAAAAAAAACCCAAAACACCAGGGAAAAAAAGACAAAAACATACTCCACATAAAAAAAAACCCCAAAACACCAGGGAAAAAAAAAGACAAAAACAATCCACCCAACTCCAGATCTCATTACCCTTCAGTAGAAGCAAAAGTAAGTCAGTTTGGAAGCATTTACTTCTTCCATCCTCACTAATAAACCTCACTGGAATCTAATTTCAGTAAGTTCCTTTGTTGCCACACTGCAACAGGTGAAATCCCCAAACAATCCCATAGGCACATGTAGG
>NW_008669192.1:8636-16039 GCF_000695815.1 Acanthisitta chloris
GAGCAACAAACTTTACCTATTTCTTTTACAGGTGAACTCCTCATCACCAGGCCCGGACTACAAAAAAATATAAAGGTGGAAGAAGGGCCTTAGTTCAAGTTTGAGAAAGCAGAGTTAGTTCTTTACCTGCTTAGTTTGCAAGTCAAGCTGCTGCAAGAGTAACATGAGGAAAAGAATCTCTTGCAGTGCGCTACAGTCACTGTTGTATATTTCAATTCAGGCCAAGAAAGAGAAAAGGTGGCTTAGGCCTTTCTGCAAGTCTGATGAAGACTACATATACATGTCTAGCTCTCCAAAGCACTCAGGGAAACACAGCAGCAGGAAGTGACCTCTATTAGTCACTGCAAGAGGGAATGCACAAAGCATCATTTTTTTCCCCCAACTCTCAGTAAAGAAGTAAAAGGGCTCTAGCAACCTAACATTATTCTTAAATCAGGAAACCAGCAAAGGCAGGGGGAGGAATATTTGTGCAAGAAAACAGGCACTTCTTTCACTTGTTCTTCTAGGTAACTAGCAGCATATTCAAGAGCTCAAACTTCTATGACGTCAGTAAAACAAAGTCTTTCCTTTCCACACAGAGACACCAGGCTCGATCTGGAAAAAATCCCACAAAGCTGAAAGGGTGGCAGTAATAACCTCAGAGCTCATGTAGCCATTAACTGACCATTTAGATATCATGGCAGCCTCGCCTATAGCTCAGGCTTTGCTTACAGTCTCATGATAAAACTAATTTGAATTTTCCATTTTTAGAAAAGGCCAAACAAACAACACTTGCCAAGTTGGCCCACAGCCTGCACATCTCACCCATGAACACAGATAATTATCATGTCTAAATCATGTCCCCTTCAGAATATCACTTCACTTTATGTTTGCAACTGACAAATTAGATTGTTTGTTCATTTCTATGTATCATTCCCCTACCCAACAGTTTTGGCCTCCTCCCCTCAAGCACCTCTTTCCCAAGCACAAACCAAAACTTCTTGTCTCTGCTTGCAAATCCATTCCCATTTACCCCACTGTTCCTCACTAACTACTGAGATACTACTTATCTCTATCACCACCATTTTCAAGAATTGTAGTAAGCATTTTTGGAATTATTTCTTACCAAGCTTGAAACAACACAGCATAAACTTTTCCAAACTTATCACATTACACACAGAGACTACAAGGTTTGTCAGAAAATCCTTCTTTTCACAGCACAGGTAAGGTCTACACACTGCAACTTTAACCAAAATGCTGAGTCCAAACTCCAAATGTGGGCTACACATGGCTGGCAAGGTTTCCACAAGTAATGGGTCTGCATGTAAGGAGTGGGGAAAATGATGCTGGGTAGGGCTATTTAGATTTGGCACAGGCCACATTCCCATTGACATGCAGTCTGAGTAGCCAGCACTAGATATTGCTGCCTCTCTTCTCCACAGCTCAGGTGTGTCCTCCTCCTGCTCCAGTCTCCCTTTCTCAGTGAACTCAACACCTCTGCCACAATATATTTGTAAATACTTGAATAAGCAAGGCACAACTGCTGTAAACAATTAATAAAAAATAGTAGCAACACAAATCTTGTGAAATAAGGAATGGAACAAAAGAATAAACTAGGTATGTGTTCTGTCTCCACCACAAAACATATTTGTAGCTTTAGATAAGGTAATTCCTTCCTGTTTTACTTCCTTCCCCCTCAAAAAAGCAGTGAGTAGCACTACCCTCCTCTCTTATTTTGATGGCAAATTTCAGTCACAGAACTGTCTCTTCCTAGGCAATTTTGTACCCATGGCAGGGGGCAAGGAAGTGTTCTGGTTGTTTTGTTTTTAAAGCAAAGATACGAGTGACAGGAAACCTTTCATTCAGTGCTTTGCAAAGTGAGAGAGCTACCAGAAGTCAATACATGCAGAGAGCCGATCAGCCTGGTTATTAACATCAAAAAACAGAGCTGCAAATCAGAAGCTCAAGCTCCAGCACGACCCCAAGAACAAGCTGCAAAAGTGACTGTACTCTTCTCCATTTCATATACAGCATTCACCACTGCTGGGCAGGAATGAGGGTGTTCCTTCCCTGTCAATCTACCTTAATCACAGAATAGTCAGCACAAGTCAGCACTATATCTACAATTTAGAACCACAAGAGGCATCCCTTCAAGGCCATGAGTAAGCCATACCTATTTGCACTAGGAAAAAACCCCAAAACAATCCCCCAAAACCCAAACATATTCATTGCCTTCTTATGGAAAAGCCCCAAAATTTTGGTAATAGCTCAAGACATACTTGAAGAAGAAAATAAACACAGCCCCGTGGAAAAAGTGACTGCCCACACTACAGCTAACAAGTTCCATATTATGAAAGTCTTATAAAAGGATGAGCAATCATTTAAATTAAAACAAAGCCTTTGGGAAGGCAGACTACAAAGAAAGGTTTGCTCCAGGCTTGGTAGGTAATAAACAAGAAGTCCAGACAAAGTTGTCCAGGTCATTTTTACAATTCTAACCCATGAACATTTGCATATCAAAAAGACTAAATACCTGTCTCACCTCAGATCCCCATCTCTCTCTTTCAAACCCTTATAAAAGCCAAAAAAGATAAGCTCCTCACTTGCTTACATTCTGTACTCTTTGCTTACATTTTGTATCAGAGCCATTTCCCCTCTGGATCCCCACGTTCACGCCTTTTCCCAAACAGCGAAGAACTTGTAGGGTAACCAAGGAGATAAGATACCATTCAGGAGTGCGGGGGGGGGGGGTGTCCCTCAAGCTACCCTGTTTTCTTTATACAAAAACACGAAACCTTCTGGCTTTGAAAGAAGACAGGAGCAGAAGCAACATTACCCCCTTGTGGCAGCAAAGCAATACGGAAATAAGTTCTGAGAAATTCAAAGGGGAACAGACTAGGTGTTGCTCTAAGTATGGAGAGCTTAGCCCTTCTAACTGCCAGAAGGGCCATCAAGACTGACTGAAGGGAGGCATGACATGTGCTGGAGTCACTGTACTACCCAGACAGGTGAGAATGGTACCAGCACTGGTACCACCCTGCTGTACCTGGTGTTATGTCAGGCCTCTACATGCCTGACGAGCAGGGCACAAAGGTCCACATTCGGCTAACACAGAGCATTTAAACCTTTCTACGTGAAGCACAACACAGCCAACCTCACTTGTATAGCACTGACACCTGGATCACATTTACAATCCTACACACAGCTTTCTCATCCAGGCTGAGTGCAATGCAATCTTCACTTGGGAAAAAACACTGGGTTCACGTTGCATAGCAAGAACACAGGCAGGAGGGACCAGAGTCCTCAGACATGAAATGACAACATGAAAATCAGAAATTTGGCTCTGGAACCTGTCACATGGTTCCAGGGACGCTGGTCTTCACGTATCACTTGTGCACAGTGCATCCCACAGACTAAAACACACCAAAAAAGCAATGCCTTTGGTCAGCTGTGCAATGCCAGCAGGTCAATTATTTGCACAGCACTATGGACTCTGCCTTTTATATACTCACAAACAAAAGAAAGGAGTTTATACAAGCGTGTTCCCAAACAAAAACTCCACCACCTCACATACATTCACTCCTTCCTACCTGGAAGCATCATAAAACCATTACCCAGGACAGTTCAAAAGATTTCTCAGATTTTCAGATAACTTCAGTAGTGTATCTTGTCTGTCAAACTAAAAAGGTGAGGCAAGGCGAAACCATTATGCATTCATATGCATATGCATTACTTGTACACAGCCTTCAGAATTTGACCTCCCGGATAAGCGCAGTGGAGTGGTTAGAGGAGTTTAACATAATTGCCAGACAAAGCTTCTTGATGGAAGAATAAGGAAAATAAGCATTTCCTTGTGAAACATGGGTTTCGTGCAAACCTGCCGGGCCATGGGACAGGGTGCATCTTTCATTTGCAGTAATGCATTCAAATCTCTAGACAATATAAACAGGTAATCAATATCAAAATTGTCCCCTTCATATATCATAAAGAGTTAAATCTCAAATCTATATGGGACAATTTTCCTCTTCCTTCTTTTCCCCATTCATAAGGATTGTTTCATAGAATAAGTTTTGAAATAAGTCAGCCGGGACACACATGGCACTACTTGCTCCTTGCATCCATTCCAGAAATACTGTGGCCTGGGGTGCCATGCTAGAACTCAGAAACAATAATAGATTTAAAATCAGATTTTTTTTCCTGAAAAAACCCACTAGTTCCATAGATGTCACTTTTGTCATATTAAAACAGCCGCAGAGAAAATATGGATGCTTTATTATTCAGCATTACACTGTACTTATCATTAACTGATGAAGCAAAATCTATTTCAGTGGAGACCACTACTAGGATTCTATATATCATTTTCTTAAGACGGTGGCACTAGCTCTTCTCAAACAAACAGCTGATTAGAAGAATCCTCTTTCAGTCCCTGTTCAACTTTTCATTATCAACCTGAATTGGCCCACATAGCAACAATGGCTTAAAGTACTTAGAGGATCTTTTCCCTCACTGAGATTACAGTATTAACACAATGCTTCCATAATCGATATTTTAATTAACAGGAAGTTACAGAAAGATTAAACTAGCTATCATCTGTTGCTCAGTTATGTTTCCTGCATCCACATCTTTCCAATACCTTCTATCAGCAATTTTATGCAGGACATTTCACACGGCAACTTCAGGGATTTCTGAGGTTTGTTTCACTTTGATGTTAAAGTCAGGCAAAGACATCCACAGGGGAAACCCCCTATACTTGCATTAATGAGATCAGCCTGGAGAACCTCAGAAACGCTGAAGCTCAGTCTCACCAACTTCTTCTTAATGTAGACCATAAACCTTCCCCAAAGTTATACCTCACTGGCACAACTTCAAGAAACACCAAGCTCAATGCCTGCATTGCTTTCAGGCCAAGCTGAAAGTGGCAGGACTGTGTGTATAACTGAGGCCCCCAACGACATGCTCCTCCTCACAGAGGTGCCAGAGCTGTTAGTCAGGAACAGTGTCATTACAAGCTTATTAATGCCTTTGTCATTAGTCCAAGATAATTAACCCAGCACCATCATAAAAAACAGAATTCTCTCCCTGCCCAGCTACATTAACAGAACTCAGAGAACAGTCTTCATTAAACTACCCTATTAACTCAGTGGCAATGTCTTCCCAGTAAGCTACTTCTCAGCCAGGAAGGTCAGGTCAGGGAATCAATCCTATCCATGCATGGACGGTGAATGAGAACACATACAGTTTCCAGATGCAATTTTTATCTTAGGTATTTCAGTTGGCCTTTTAATACATAGCTCAGTTGCCCAATGAGGACACCTACTGGAGAGTCAAAGAACAGAACTGTAAATCAAATTATCAGCAAATCTTAGATTCCAACACTAAGAATTAATGTGAGGTCCATAGGCAGAAAATTACATTGATTTAAAGTGTGTATGCAGTTATCACTCGTACCCTAAGGTCTGAAGGCTTACCCTCCCCTCTTCTATTTCCCAAGCGCTTTGAGGATTACACCTCATTACCCTTAGCCACCATCTTTGCATGCTTCTGCACCTGCAAAGGTTAATAGATGTTTTGGACTCAAGTTCCAGCACTTTCTGTTGTGAAAGCACACCACAAAAAGGTTATTTTCCCCTGTCATTTCTGACACTACAGTGACCTGTCCCAGAAAACAAGACACAGTGGAGATAATACGAGTATGTAACACTATTTCAAAACAAAGATAATGTAAGACTTACTCAAGTGCCATTTTAAAGCTAACTTTGTCAGCTCCTTCTCACCTCTCTGCCCTTTAATAAGGAATGAGAGGATATATGACTTAAAATAACAGAAGGTAGGTTCAGGCCCAAGAAAGAAGTAGCTACCATGTAATTAGCTTGGGACTCTCACTACAGCAGGCTATAAGAAAAAAACTGGGGCAAGGATTTAGAAGCAGATGAATAATTTTATGACCACCACCACTTATTTGCTATGCAACTACAGCAATGAGAAAGGCAGCCACTGTTCCAGCCTGAGTATAAGCAGCTTATCTGCAGGAAGAAGGAAAGAATTCCCTTTCCTCAGGTACTCCTGTGTACAAAGCCTCCTCAGTTAGTTACATCTGCATCCAACCTGGAAATTTTACTTTCCTATAGATCGAAGCATCAATTTCTGAGAAACAGCAAGACCTTTCCTCTGGCAAGAGTACAAACCACTTGACAGAGATAATGTGGAACTGAAACCCAGCAGCGAAACCCTTTTCAAAGTACCAGTGTATACAAATCATCTCTACAAGCCAGTGAAGATATCTTCACACAAAGCACAGGTCCTTCCTGATACAAGTTCAATGTACCATATTCTGTTTCTTATAACACATCTGAAGTGGAAGAAAACTATCCCAAAAAAAAAAAAAAAAAAAAATCACCTTCTCAAAAAAAAATACAGCGAAGCATAAAATTTTCAGCGATCCCCAATCAGCTCAGGTAAACAGGAGCCCCTTTCAAAACTTACCTCTTATCAAGAGCAAACAAACTGCAGAGATTTGACCAAACACTCACATTTGGGTATACACCCAGACAACTGACAGAGCTTAGACTTTTTTTGCCCTATTGGCATCACCAAGAAAATTATTGCTAACCCTTTCAACTTAACAACTACAACCTCAGCAAGACACAGCACTCAAGAAGCAATTCTCACTACCTGTGCCCAACATCCCATGCCAGCCCTGGACATATTTTCCATGTGTAGCACATGTGTGGTAGGGGGCACACAGGACAGCATAGCATGTCCTGCATTCCCACCTTTCTGCAGTGTCTGGGAAGCACCAGGAGCACAGTTCACCCCAGAGATCTGCTGCAAGAGCCCATTCTTTTGCCTGTCTGTACTATCTTTGAGAGGTCCGTTCTCTGCCCTTATAATCTTCAGAACTCACCTGCAACATGACAATGGCAGCTATAAAAGACATCAACAGCAACCTCTCTGCTTTCATCTACATGAATAGTACATGTCCATATGAGAAAAGGTTTTTAACTCTGAAAATACTGAAAAGCCTCAGACTAGATGGGAAAGGTTTAAGAAAAAACAGAGAAGGGCAGATATGTATCTTACCTCCTGAGTGAATCTTCCTCTGAGCTTTCCTCAGGCATTTCCTGGTTTAAGGCCTCCTGTGATACATTCCCAGGTCTGCTTGAAGCCGACTGGCTGTAAACAAAGTTAAAGACCACTCCCACGGTCCTCTCCTCCTGCGGGGTGGAAGAGCTGCCCAGCTGCAGTCTACCAGAGGCAGGAGCTCTGCCCTCGGTTCTCTCTCCAGGCTGCACCTGGCTGGTATTTGGAGGCACACCCTCAAATGTGCCTTGGACCTGCCCTGGTGTGTAGCTAGGTGTGCTTCTCTCCCAGCGCAGCGTGTCATTGTTAAAGGTCAGCAGGTTATGACAAGCACGACAGCGGTT
>NW_008669192.1:16055-24455 GCF_000695815.1 Acanthisitta chloris
GAATTGTTTTCACTGCTGTGTGGAGTCTGCTGATGGGAGGGACCCGGTCGATCAGGCTCAATGTTGTTGTTGAGCATTTCTTGAGCCTGTTGCGACTGGCTGGGCTCCCCACCAATCCCCTGATCTAACTCCTGAAGCCGGTCATATTCCAGGAAGAACCGCCTGAAATCACACTGGAGCTCATTACGAATGCTGGCCGGATTGCCAGCACTACTACCACTGTTCACCTCAGCCCCTGGGGCCAGAAAGCCCCTCCCTTCTGTTGCAGAGGTATAGACTGATGCCTGGGAACCTCCCTCCTGCTGCCTGAGCACTGACAGCAAGCTCACAGAGGAGGCACTGGTCCTAGGGGGAGGCATGGCTTCCAGCTCAGACCGAGAGCTCATGTTCAGCACTGTCCTGGACCAGTCAGACCCACCTAAGCCTGAAGCCATCTCTCTCGCAGACTGTTGGTAGCGGGACTGGTGGCCTGCCAAGGGCCCACTGATGGACCGCCGTGTGGGGCCCAGGCTAAGGTTCCGCAGGGTGTTGCCAGCAGTGCTGCTCTGAACTGTGCTGAAAGCAGAGGGCCTGTTAAGTATCCCCTGCTCCTCCTGCACTACAGCTGCCTGCTCTGGGGGTTGATAAGGCTCTGTCTGCACAGAGGAGAAGGAAGTGCCAGTGGCCCCAGAAGACGTGGAGGGTGCATTTTCCTGGTGTGGAAAGAGAGAAGAAGGAAGTCTTGCACTAGAGCATCGGCTGCAAAGGCACAACATCCCCAGGTGCTGGCAGCACTCTGCTGTGGGATAGCTGACTCGCTCCCGGAGCCTGTTATAGACAGACGCCCTTGTGTTCTCACTGGCTGGAGGCGGAGGTGGTGGTGGTGGAGGTGGTGGAGGGGATGGGGTAGCAGAGTCTTGAACACTGTTTTGCTCTCCCACCTGTATGCCAGAGGAGCGGGAGGACAACATATGCAGGAAGTTGTGGAGGAGGGGCGTGCGCCTCACGGGCTGAGACGGAAGGATAGCACGCTGACGATAATGAGGCATCTCTGTGCTGTCCACGGAGATTTCCACTTCCTCATCACTCTGTAGAAGGAAGCAGTCAAAGTTCACGCACCTTATGGTAAAATCCTATACTTCCAAACAAACAGCAAACAGATTAAAGGATGTGATAAATCCCTTCCTAGAGGCCTTGACTTGCAGGAAAACAGCTGAGACTACTTCCAAGATCATTTTATGGATCCAGAGAGGCCCTAAAAGCTTTGACAATACACCACTCTTACAAACAGAAGCATCATCATCTGAGGTTCCACAGCTGATGGAGGGATTGTTAATACCTCATATAGCCTCAAATGCAAAAGAATGTCAACAACAGAACTGAAAGAACTGGACCATTGAGTCACCTGTCCCACCACTAATCAGGGAGTGAGGGCAAAACAAACACATTTTGGAGAGCACTTTATTAGCCCTGCACATAGCAGAGGAACATTCATGTGACCAATTAAAGTGGGACAGAACTCAGCTTAGGAGGACTTCAGGTTTTCAGAAAAGCAATAGGCTGCTTAGGAATAAACTAAAGTACATAGAACATCTTGTAATTAGCCAGTCAATATAGGTACTGACATTTCTCTTACCTGCTGGTTAGAAGGGTTAACAATTGCTGTGAGCAAGTAGTGTCCCAAGGGATCAAACCGTACCAGCCTGAAACAAAAGCAGTGCCAGAGTCATCAGTTCACATTCCACACTGACACAGAAAGGTGGACACAGCAAGGAAGAAAACCCCACATGAAATATTTGCAATGAGAACATTATTACATTATCATCATCTTCTTATGAAGGATGTCAAGAAGTTTATGCACTAAGAACAAAGCATACTTATCTAGCTGAAGATTGCAGCCACTGCAACACTGTACAGAAGTTAAAAGCTGTAAGTACTGCTGTACCGATTGAACTAGCCAGAAAATTTAAAGGAATATGTACATTTATATTACAAAATGGAATTTGGTACAAAGGGAGAGATTAACTCATCTTGAATGTTACACCACTGTCGAATTTTAAATTGCTGGAAAGAAAGCATCAAGTTTCCAGCAATGTAGTTTCCTCTACACGTGCACCAAATAGCTCAGCATTCTCTTCCAGCAGCTTCTGGGTTTTCACATCCTTATGGCTGACAACTTTAATTACTAAGCTTACAAATCAACATGAAGTAGATTCTTGGCATTTACTGGACACAAGTCCTAGTACAAATATGAACAACCAAGCTGATAGTAATAGGACTTCCAATTGCTCTTCCTCTTGTCCACAGAACTGTTCTTCTACCAGCTGAGTTAAGGAGCTGCAAGCAACACTTCACTGCCTTGGTGCAGAAGGTGCAGCATCCTAGAGGAACCTGCCACATAGCCCAAATCTGACCATTTTTCACATAGGAGTGTTCTCTTCACCCAGAAACAGAAACTCACCGGACCCGCTCCATTTCACTAGCTGTTTTCACCACTGCAAAAGGCTCTCGTCGACTCCAGTCCCAGAAATGTATCTCATTGGCAGTAGCAATCAACAGGAGCTGAGCCGTAGGATGAAATGCAAGCGATGCAATGGCATTGTTGCTATCTGTGAACCAGCTCTCACTTCCACCCTGGAGTGAGGAGTCAAGAACCACAAGCAGTTTATCACAAAGTTTGAGATCATTACATTTCCATGTACATGCCATGTCTACAAGACTGCCTAAAACACTGAAGTGACATGTTTTCTTGGCAACAACAACAGCTGTTCCCATACAAGGTGACATGTCGTGTCTAGAATGTAATGTTACTTGTGACAATGAACACAGATATATTTTTGTAGGTAAGTGTGTCCCAAGCAGCCTGGAAAAAATCCTTCATTTCAAAGCAACCAGATAAGTACACATTTGGTCTCCATGCCACTCACCAGACTAGGTGAAACTGGCAGAGCAGCCGTTTCTCTAATGAACAGTTCAGATATGTTCCTTGAAATGACAAATTGCACGTCTTCCACATAAGCTAAACTGGCACCTTGCACAAAGTTCCCTAGCGTTACCGGTACTACTCCAATCAGACAAACAAGCACAGTTAGGAAGCATGACCTACCTGGCAGGATTGAATGAAGAATCTGTCACCCCCTCTCTAGACAGAAGAGGATGGCTATGGTCTGTTCTATGCTTTCAGACATAGGTCCCAGCAAAGCTTCCAAAGAGCTCTCTTACCAGGTAATATTTGGAAAACAAATTCTTACAAAAAAAGTCACCACCCACAAAATATCAAAGGCACATGTTTCAGGAAAGACTTACGTGTAAATCCCAAATTCTAACCTCCCCATCTAGGCATCCTGAAGCAATGAGGCCCGGGATGGTGGGATGGAAGGTGACACACCAGGGAGTGCGGCGATGTCCAACCAAGGAATGAACACACTTGCCCGTTTTCACCTCTGTGATGTAGATGTTGTGATTCACGTGGGTGGAAGCCATGAGGGTCCTGGGAATGCAGAGAGTAGGATAAACACTAGCATGAGTAGAGTACAGGCAAAACAAGACCACTGTTAGCTTCATCTCAATAGGGTCTGTTCACACCTAACCCAAGAGCTCTCCCATACAGAGCTCAAAGGGTAAGAGGATCCTGTTTCACCAATGGCCACAAAGCCTCCTGTAGCCAGATCTCAGAGCCCATGCAAACATGAGCTCATCTGAATCTGCAAGCGCAAACTTGACCTTGAAAGTCTGAGTGAACATGCAGCTCAGAAGGAACTCCTGAGCAATAGTCTGGGGCAAATAAGTACTCCCAGTTCTCCACACCAACTCAACTCCTGTCAAATCAAGTGACACTGTGAGATCCCACCTGCATTTCTGCTTCCAATGTGCACACCATTCTGCTCTCTTCTTTATTCCTAAACATCCCAGTGAGTGTGCCACATTACTTGGGCATATTGTATTAAAACAACCTTTACTCCCTCAAGTTTCTTATGAAATCCCACAGATCCTTTTTCCTTAGAACTTTGTATTGCTTGTGTACCTCAAGAAATTAAACACCAACTATGCTCAAAGCTGTGAGATTAGGAAGGTGTACACATTCCATCCATGCAGGTCAGGAACCAGAAGTTTCACTTGGTTATTCAGGACTGAAGAATTCAATGGACACAAGCCTCCATCACTGTTTTAAGTGTAGGGAGACTGCTGAAACAGGGAACGAATTAGGAGTTAATTACCTGTCTGGACTAAACGCCAGCAAGAAGGTGGAGCGTGGACTGTCTGGTAACTCAACTTTCTGAAAAAGCCAACAAAGCAGGAAGTGTTGCAAGAGCCATATGATCATTCTTTAACTGTAAGCCACAGACACAACAAGGGGAACCCACTGCAGGAACATACCTAGTGTCACATCACTGCAGAAACTGAACAGAGCCAGAGAGCATATCAAGTGTAACACATCAAATGCTTAATCACAAGACAATTTATTTCAAATACCTGCCCTCCCCCTGCTCCAAGATCAAACTATGCAGCTCTATCCCACAACCTTACCTTGCCCTCCCATTTCATCCATCGAGTTTTATCCTCCACCAACTCCTGCAGAAGCCGCTGTGCACCCAAGGCTTGGGTGCCTCGTTCCCTACCCCACAGGATGCGGACGGCATTCTTCTCCGGGACAACCTTCATGGCTCTCAACCGCCAATGCTACACCAAGTACCGGGAGGAGACACCAGCAGGTTCCAGATGACAACCACCACCAAGCTACAAATCAGCTATTCACATTTCAATTGTTTATCTTCATGGAAACCTAGAAAGATAAGAGACTGATAAGGAAGGAAGCTTTTACCTTGATCGCCTAGATGAAGTAACAGCTTTAAATCCCAAAATACTAGATTTAAGAGAAAAGTCTATCCTCTCCCACAGCCTTTGCTACCTTCTTCCATTACTGAGACCCAATTTTGACATTTCTGCAGCCAAAGATTACTTTGAAAGGTTTCTGAAAGCATGCAGCTCTTTCCTTGCACACATGCCCTAGGCACACCACACCTAATGAGAATTAAAAATCAGCTTTGAAACTCTACTTTCCTTTCACCTTTTGCTGTATACAATAAAGAAGAAAATATTTATGATGATCTAGTCTTTATACCTCAAAGATTTAGGTCCTATCTGGAAAGGGTCATTGATAGCTAGAGGAATAGTATTACAAAATTGACAATATGCCAGAGGAGGCTCCAGGGAATTATTCCAGTAATGCTAATTATTATCACTGCAATGGTCAGATGATTAATAGACCTCAAGTCCAAATTACTTGCAACTTCATTTTACAATAGCTTACATTGTTTGAAAACAATGATGTATCAGACCAAAACCTTACACTGCAGTGACATCTTGGCCAATTCAATCAAGATCATTCAATTTGCCTGTCTGCACATCATCTTCCCATCTACATTGCTCTCAGAACAACAGTTCACCCAAGCAATGCACAATGGCAAAGATTAATGCTTTTGGCACATTTTGAGCTGAAAAAGAAAACATTAATACCTGCTTTTCTAGAAAATGAAAAATTCTTTGAAAGAACTAAATAGAGTAACTCTAATAGCAGCCAAGTTACACAGCATTTGAGTGGTGGTGTACACTGGAGTTTGCCACAAAAAGCTCTCCAGAAAAGTTTCTTAGAACAGATAAACCAAGAAACTCTGCTGCAATGTTATTACCTTTTGATCCCAGCAGAGCACACAAACCACTCTGCCATCTCTTTAGAACAAAAGATCTAAACATATACCCTCCTCAGTTCATGTCACACTGAACAAAACCATCTATATTCAACAGAGAAAGAAGTAGCAACTTAAAAAAAGCAAAAAACACACACAGGGAAACGGGTTCATGTATACAAGAGATGAATTTTCACATGACAGAACTCAGAACGGTCATTAGTGAACCTCTCTTTCCTCCCACTCTCCCTGAAAAAAAATAATCCTGAACAGATGATTTAAGACAGCTGCTGCTTACAGGGAGGAGCTGTCTGAAGAGATAAGCCAGGAAAATGAGTTCCAATAAAGCAAACCAGTTTTTATTTGTAAAAGTACAACAAAGAACACCAAAGTGATGAACAAGTAAAGGCATCCATCTTCCTAGAAAAGAAATTCTCCACAAAGAAATTCAAGCTAGCTGCAAGTTTCCTGACGCTTAATGTGAACAGCATGGGGATCATGTATTTTAGAGAAGCTGAACTCTGCAGTGTAAAATAAGCCTTCTTTCAAAATCTGTGAAAGTCAGCCAAACATTAGGTAGGACTTATTCTACAAAATAAAAGTCTTACTGGAAAGCAACACAAAAACTAAAGATGTCATGATGCAAGCAGATTCTTAAAAACAACTGTACAGATTTTAAAAGCCCAGACCCAAAAATGGTCCCTTTTATCACTAAATGCTAATAAATCTTGATCTGGATTCTGCACACAGCCCCATTCACCCATGTTTACATAAATGACTGAATTCAGATAGAAAGCAGCGTGGAGAAGGACAGCTCAGAACAATACAGGCAACAAAAAGCCTATTTTACAGAAGGAAATTGTAAGTCTAGTTTTGTCTAGTAAAATTAAGAAAACAGTAGTTGAATATTCTATACGGGTGTATGCAAGCCGTGAGGACCACAACAACTCATACAAACAGGACAACAATGGAAGACAGGACCTGCAGCTGGAATAAGCTGGAAGTTTGAGGAGATCTAAAACATTAAGCTTTGGAATAGCCTTTTGATAGCTGTAAAGGACAAAAAAACTAAATAACTTAATAGATCCAGATAGTTTACAAGCAAGATAACCCAATGGTTCATGAGAAAGAACAAGCTCTGACAACCTAGCAAAATTTCAGTCCTATCAGAAAGACTAATGTTCCCTGAAGTACAATAGCAACAAGGAAATCAAGAGGTTTAACAAACAACTTTATGCTTATCCATGGACAAGTTTACATATTGTAAAATAAAGGGAGAGATAACATCTACAAGGGCAGTCAGTGAACCTCTAGTATTCGCCTTATTGAAAGGCCAAGTCATCTTCACTGTATAAAATTAAGTGCATACCTTTAGAAAGTTTATCTAAATCTCTGCATGGGTCCTAATTTATTCAACCAATTTTGCTATAACAAACACTTCATATGTGAGCCTCCTGAGTGTTTGAACTCAATGGTTTTCACTCAGGGACTGTCCCTCGTTTTTCAGCTTCTCCTGACTCATCTTCATCCCATTTGAAAAGAAAACAAATGAAAACTCAGGGCTCAAATGCCTACACAGTGTCTTGCTCAATGCACAACACTTTAAAAAGCTGGGATCTCTTCAGAAAACACTGAATGCATCCTTCTTGAGTGATGCTGGGACTCCAGTGTTACCTGGATCCCTCTGGGGGCCAAGCTTTATTCTTTGTCTGAATCAGTCTGAACACAGTAACTGCTCCACTAGCTGCTGACACATTCAGCCACACTTCAGACAGCCAGAGAAACTCGGAGCCTTCAAAAGGAGAAACAGATGCAGCGTAGACATGGGCATTACCTTCGCTCCCTTTAGTGGGAAGCCTTAAGTTTACTACTGGAACGTATGTACAGTTTCAGTTTGTTTTGGTGGGTTTTTTGATTGGTTGGGGGAGTTTTTTGAGTTTTTGGTTTGTTTCTTCTCTAATCTAGTAAAGATACCCACCAACTCTAAACATTTTGCTCAAACGTAAGTCAAACAATGACAGCATGTTATTAAATACCATTAGCAGATAAACCATTGGAGTACCAACCATATTTGTAGCTACTCATCAGGCATCTGCCTAACAAAGTTCAAATTAAATGCAGTGGGTTTAAAAATACTTTTGGGGCTTCAGCATAAAGAAAACTTGCAGCTCACTGGATCAAACCTGTTCACACAAGTGGTGGCCTTTTTCAGTAACAGCCTCTGTCACAAATACACATGCTATCACAACTGATAAACAGCTGACCATCAAAACAGGGATCAGTATTGCTCCGTATTCTTCTTGTTATTGGTTTTTTGGGTTGGTTTGTTTTTTGGTTGGTTGGTTGGTTTAATCAGGATGACCAAAAGTGGAGTCCAACAACTGGAAGATTAGCTGATGCCCTGGATGTGATCCAGGGCACCGCTGAAATTCTGAAAGCGGAGAGTCAGAAATTTTTCTTTCCTTAACAGTTTTCTCCCTTCAGGGCATTTCAGGACAACATGCTGGGCTGTTTACAGTTTTAGAAAGAGCATAAGAGAGCCCAACCCCAAGCCTTTTACTTGCTCTGTACCAGCTGTCCTTGAAGAAGCCTGAAGAATTCCCAGCATTCGAGTGATATAAGGTCACTTGTAATTGTCACTTTTACAGATGCTGAACCTCTAGAAAACCAAAGCAAAGCAGCAAATTGGTAATACTTCATAGTGGTACAGGACCCCCTGAAAACATTGGCAAAA
>NW_008669192.1:24487-30892 GCF_000695815.1 Acanthisitta chloris
TCAAATTGCCATATAGAAAGGATCTTTTTTCCAAGATATTTTGCACACTATGCAACCGTTTAACATTCCAGTTAGAAACATCAGCACTTTATAGAGATGATGGTGCCATCTCTTAACATGCCCCCTTCCCCATCCTTGGCACTATCAATTTTGTGGAGATTCTGGTACTACCATGCCGGAAGCACAGCTGCCTTGGATACAAAGAAGAATATTAGAATACTATCTCATGTTATTCAATTCTCCATTGGGGAAAAAAGTTATTCCATGCAGCCTTCAGCTCTCAGACAACAAATCTATTCCAACTCCAGAGAACTTTGTGGTTGCGTGCTGAGCCCAACACTAAAAGCTTTTCTTAATGTGTGTGTACAGAAACAGTGTAAACAGCACCATCAGTGTTTAAAAAGAAGAAAATAAAAACAAGAAAGAAAAAAAAAGCTGCAATCAGTAAATGCTATTTATAATGGAAGATCATAGAATCACAGAATGTTAAAGGATTGAAATGCTTCTTAAAGATCAGCTACTCCCAAGCCCCCTGCCATGGGCAGGGACACCTCCCACTAGATCTATCTAGAAAATCATAGAATCATAAAATTTTAGAGGCTGGAATGGATTTATAGATAACCTAGTCCCAACTCTCCCTGCCACGGGCACAGCACTAGACCAGGATGCTCAAGATGCAAATGTCCAAATAATTTCAGATACTTTTGCTGCCCAAAGAGATTGCAAGTGACTGATAAAGAGACAACATTAAGTGAAATATAAAAGCTGTCACTGACTTTGCAATCTGGGAACCACAGAGCAAATGCATGTATAAGCCCCCCTAGAATAGAGCAGAGGCAAAAAAAGCATGTGCCCATAGTTTCTGTCTCTTTGTTGAGACTTAAGACTTCCAGAATGCATTGAGTGTGAAATGGATATGATCCTCATGGCTTATGGGCTGTACATTTGGTATTAAATGAACACACATAGGGGGAAAAAAAACACACAACAAAACCAAAACTGTTGTGAAGAATGAGGCATGTCACTGACCTGCAAATACACAAGCAAACTCGTCTCTAGAAAAGAAGGGGCAACAGATTATTAGTACTCTGAACTATGCCAGCTCTGGCCATGGGCAAAGAATGGTTTCTTCAAGAGAACTGTTTATTGCATTTAATAAACTTTAGAATTTTAATAAATATTAGCAATAATTTAGCATTCCTACTATTGTACACGTGGGCGAGATCTTTAAGAACCCATCCACATGTACAGACACGCATGAAAACAGTGTATGCAGCACTACAGCCCAAATGCTTTATCTTCCCTGACAGTGATCCTAATGAAGGCTGCAGCCACAAGACATGCTGTTTCCTCAAAGGATTTTCTACAAGTCAGTTTCCCTTGTATTCTACAGTTTAATTTTGAGGCAAACTGCCTTATCAAGACTCCTTATGTTTTTCAGAAGCTCAAAAGAGCAAAGAACAAATCATTGTGCACACTGAGAACAGTCAAAGATCATCTTGCCAATGACTACAGACTACACAGCCCCTTCTTTTACAGGCACTCCACTGATAAAGCAATAAAACCTGGTTCTGACACCACAGACAGATCTCCAAGAACAAATCAGATGCCTAAACCATAACTTGGAATATACATGAGCAATCACACAGCTCCAGGGACTTTCTAGTTCCCTTCCTTGTTTACAATCTATGTTTCTCTCCCGTCTGCAACACAAAGATTATGATGCCATCATCTTCCTGAACAGCACGAAACAACACCATGTAATACGGATAGAAAACCAGAATTATACTTTATTTAAAAGTTTTATTACAAACACTGATTCCAATTCATACCAAGTGTCATACCATTCCCACTAAGCCTTTTCACATCTCCACTTCAAAGACCAAGCAAAATTTAAAAAAGTTTATGCCAAACCCAAACAAAAAGGCTGATTTGCCTTCTCTGCATTGCATCAGCTCAGAACAAGACAACTCAAGGAGTCCCAGTTTGGTAAACAATTGAATTATGTAGCACCAGAATTCGAACAACCCTATAAAATCAATTAAATCAGTAAAAAATAGGTGGAATGACTCCTATCCAGAATAGTTTCATGGATCAAAACTTTTGAAGTACTGAAGGAACAGGACTATGTTCATTATTAAGTGACAGGGCCAAGTGAATTTCTGCCAATGTACCTTATCAGCTACATGTTTAGATTTACTTCAAACAACATGATTTGTCTTCCCTAACTCCATTTCTGGTACTTCCATACAAGTTTTGTGACAATTCTCAGAGGTATTGGCTCTTCCTGGGTTAAAACAAACAAACAAAAAAAAAACCAAACACCAGAAAACATTTTGCATAGAATGAACTTCAAGATTCCTTCCATTAATATCTAAATGAACAGAAGACTGAAAATAAAGCTACACTGCACTAGAATCTTTAAACAAGGCTAACCCACAAACAAAAGCAGTTCCACAGAGGGGTAGCAAACAATTATATTAAGCATGATTAATCAAAACAATGAAAAAAGCAAAACTAGAATCTATTCTTTTGCTCTGTTTCTACTTATGTGTCCTTGATTATGCTTTAAAAAAAAAAAGAGCTTAATTTAAGAATTTAATTAGAGCAAGAGCCAGTCCTCAACTCAGTTCCCCTATATACAGAGAATTAAAAAACCACTATTAACAAGCCATAGGAAAAGAGAAAGTAACTTTATGATGTACCTATGCAACAGAGTCCAAAACTAATATCATGAAGGCACTTCAATTACGTGGCCCACGGTTTTACTCTTCAAAGTTTTTAAATATTCCCCAAAGCATTATTCTGTAAACTGAAGTTTTTCCTTGATTAAGGCCAGAGAGAGGTGGAAAGTAATTCAAAAGCACATCTTCTCCAAATGCATTAGACACACTGCTCTAAATTGAATCCAATGCAATAAGTGTTGCCACATAAATCAGAACAGGATTCCTAAAGAAAAATAACTTATATTAGTGTTTCACGATGGAAAAAGTCAATGCTGTGTTTTAAACTGAAACTACAAACAGCCCAGGAAATTCAATTACATTACAAAGATGTCAATAGTATATTGTCATTTTAAGATCCTGTATGACTGCAAGAAAGAGCTGATTGCCATTAGAATCTTAATTTGTCTTCCCAGTCTGGATTAAATGAGCTAAATACTCATAAGAGAACTTTTCAGTCAAAAGAAACACATTAAATTGCTAGCTATTTACAGCACAATGATGAAGAAGTGAAAGAGAAATTTGCAGATATCAACTCCTAAAGGTCAGAAAAAGAAGGGTAACTATAAAAAGGGAAGCAATAAAAATAAATGTAAGTGACCAGCCATGTCTGGAGTCTGACAGTTTCACTTACCAATGAGAATATGGAGCACTTTCATGACTGTTATTACAATTTCCACAAAAACTTAATGAATTCTTGAGACGAGAGATATTAGTTTCAATCCAGAAGATAGGAAGAGAAGAAATATAATTTTACAAAACTAAGATAAGTAAAACAGAAGTGAGATCCAGAAGATTAAGAGCTGGTCTCCTCAATTCCATAATCAAACCATGACATTTTTTGCTAAGTACTGTACAGAGCTCAAAATGAGGGACAGACTATGAGAGAGCTAGAGCAATATAGAAAGAGACAAACAAAGCAACACAGAATTCAGATTAACCCCTTAAAAGAATTATTCTCATTTAGATAGGAAGGTAAAAGAATTTTGATTTCAAAATCTTATTTACATTAAAAGTCACACCAAGGTTCCTCAAGCTCAAGAGCCACAGCCAAGTGCTCCCAAGTAACATCATACAAACAAGAGAAATCTGGGAGCACCACCACTGCAGAGTGGCAGAAGTAGCATTCGGTACCAACAAGATCAAGACAAAGTGTTTTATGCATTCAAGGCTGCACCTAAGGCACATGCACCTTACCTAGACAATAAAGGAAAAACAACTGGAAGTGAGAACATATTCTGCAAAACACAGTTCGTATAATTTCCTGCTCACATGGGAATAAGGTAACAAGACAAACACAGAGAGGTGAAGTTTTCACACAAAAATGTATCAGAACTAAAGAAGAGGTGGGAGACAAAGAAGATTTAGACTCTGAACAAAGAAACACGGCCTATTTTTGACACCCTTGCCCTTCAAGGCCTTGGATTGAGACTATGGGAGAAATATAAAGGGAGAGGGGAAAGCGCCTGAAACATGGGTCAGAGACTCCTCTCAGCAATTCTGTGCTGCTCAAGGTGAATAATTAGTACTGAATGCCAGGAAGAAGGAAGCAGTAATCACTCTGCAAGGACAGCCCAAAACACTTCCCTGAGAACACCTGAAGTGGAGCTGTGTGAGCACACAGATTAAGATGATACTCTCCACACTCAAGCCTGACACCTCATCATCCTGATCACCTTCAACAAACAGTCTACAAAACTGGAGACAACAAGTAGTTACTAGACAACAATCCTAGTCACAGTTCTTAACAACCAACATCACATCCCAAGACGCAGACAACTAGGTCTTCTCTTGTTTTAAGCAACTTGATCAATGCATCTTTCATTCAGTGACTACTATTCCATTTAACAATTTTCCTTTAAATTATGTCTGACATTAATCTTCTTCCACTGCACATCACATAATCATTCACTTTTGTAAACCAAAATTCTTTTGTCCTCAACTCATTCACATTTTGTTTCTATCACCCTCCTTGCATGGTTAGCCCAGAGCTACTAACACAAAACACACAAGGTAGCTATTAACATGCAGTATGCCCTTTACAGGGTCTCCAATAATACAAACTGAATACAGGCGGGAAAAAAAAGTACCTTAGTGCTATTTGCATTAGTACTAATAATGACTGTTCACACCAACAATAACTTTGCAAGAGCCATGAATGCAGTTAGCTTGCTAACCATGGCATAAAAGATACTAAAGTTACTTTCCAGAAGTTTCTTAAAAAAAGAAGTATTCAAATGCCAGACTTCTGGCAGAGGGATAGCAAGACAGCATCACTGCTTGCCTTCTTTAGAACTGGTTGTTACAGCTGCATAAAAGTTAGAAGTGCCGCACAGAAAATGGAAAAATAGGAAACAACCAAACAAGAATCCAGTGGGTCAGTTATGACTCAGAAAAGGGCAAAAGAAAAAAAACTAAGAAGCTGTCAGCAAAGTAAACATTCAGCATAAACCACCCAGCAACTAAATCTGAAAAGGCAAGTCCAGATATTTGGATCCAAATATATTCTTCATTCCAAGTATTAGGAAAAATATCAATGCTAATGGACTGCTGTGCTCATTAACAGCCACACTGCCACAAACCAACAGATGAGTACAACATACTTACTGGTGACCATCAAAACACAAATGGATCAAATTAAAGAGAAATAAAACTATCTACAGAAACATCAACACCAGAACTAGCACACAAGCTAAAGTGAACACTCATGAGTGTTAGAAAGTACATTACAGCAGCCTTTCAGAACATAATACAGAATTTAAAAGTTAGCAGAGAAGTTCAGGTGCTGTTGCCTATGTCACCCATAGGCTTTCAAACCTGCATGGCTTTAGCTCTGTACCACATTCTGAAAACTGACCCAACAACAAAATTAAACAGCCCAGTAATGGACTGGCAGTAAGTGCACATTACCAGCAGGTCATTCTCAGGTCCCTTTTTAACATTCCTATTAGCCATTTGAAAGAGGATGGGAGTGGCATAAGGCAAAGGAGCCAGATGACATTTGCAGAGGATACCAAACTGGGTGGAGCGGTAAACAAGGACAAATATAGAAAAAACACAAGGGGTTTTTAAATACAGACCAAAGAACACTTCATACAGAGGAGAAAATGAAGCAGCACTGAGCACTCTTACTGACCATATTTACAGACTTCACATTCACACAACTGCCCTTCCTGAGGATTGGCTATGCACATGAACAGCCACTCCTGAATCAGTCTGTTGCAACAGAACAATATTGAAAAGTGTGTAGTGGAGGAAATTACATATTACCATCTACAGCACCTCCTGAAAATGAAATCCTGTGCTAGTGTAGGAGTTGTGTTGAAAAAATTGCTTTCCAAAGGCAGCAGAAGGCATGGTACTGACAGTAACCTCAGCACTACAGAAATTTGCAAGCTGGAGTGAGGTTGCAGGTGAAAACCAAAACGTTTTCCAAGCTGGTGAATTAGCGGAGAAGGCAAGGGGAAGGCAAGGGGTACGCAAGCGGGAGGGCAAGGGGCGCACTGAAGGCGCACCTGAACGCATTCTATGCCAAACACCAGATTCACAAGCAAGTGTCCTGCAGCACACAGTGAAAATCCGAAAGAGAGACAGAACAGAGAACATTTACGTCTCATTTCATTTGTTTAAGGACGGAAAACAACAGCAGTCAGTATCTCGCAGCACCGGCCCCAGCGCGCCG
>NW_008669193.1:0-3519 GCF_000695815.1 Acanthisitta chloris
GAGGTAACTCCATACCCCTAAAACCCCAGGGAGGTATCTCTGTCCCCCGGGAATGCATCCCTAAAACCCTGGGAGGTATCTCCATTCCCTGGGAATGCATCCCTAAATCCCTGGGAGGTATCTCCATCCCCTGGGAATGCACTCCTAAAACTCCAGGGAGGTACCTCCATACCCCTAAAACCCCGGGGCGGTATCTCCATCCCCTAGGAATGCATCCCTACAACTCCTGAAAGGTAGTCTCATCCCCCAGGAACGCGCCCCTAAAACCCCGGGTAAAGCACCCCCCAAATCTCGGAAACACACCCCTAAATCCAGGGATAAAACACCCCCAAACCCCAGGAGCGTGCCCCGATCCCCCGGGATCGCTCCTGTCCCATCCCCTCTGTGTGCTCCTGCCCCGCCGCGCCGCGGTGGCACTGACACCGGGAACGGCCGAGCAGGAGAAAGAAATCACATTCCCTTCTCCCTCTTCCCAAGCCCCCAAGTCCAGCTGGAGGAGAGCGAGACCCTCTGTCCCCGCGTGTCCCTGGAGCCTCCAGCCTCTCTGCCCCACCGGGGCAGCTCCGAGGGGCAGAGCAGCCTGACTCCCCCAGCTCCACACTCCTCCCAGGGGTTGTGGCACTCGCATAGATCCTCTATCCATCACTAGCAATCTGGCAGCAGATGCTCAGATGTTAAAATCACCATGGGTGGTCACCACGTGTGGGACAGTTGCCCACGATGCTGCTCCCACCCACGGGTTTCCCCCTGCACACCCCGAGCCACACGCCACGGGCAGCTCAGGACTGTTTCCCCCCAGGTGTGAGGTGCGACCAGGACCTGAGTTCCTCACCCGTTCCTACCTCTTCTACGCCAACCGCCTCTTCAAGGCTTACCAGTTCTACTACTGGGACCCGTCCTGCCGTGACCCTTCCTACACGCTGGTCATCAAGGGCAAGCTGCGGCTGCGCCAGGCGTCCTGGATCACCCGCGGCGCCACCGAGGCAGACTACCACCTCCACAAGGTTGGCATCGTCTTCCACAGCCAGAAAGCCATGAGGGAGGTGTCCTCCTGGATCAACCAGACCTCCAGCCAGGGCTGCAGTGGGTTCCTGCCCCCGGGTCGCTCCTGGGCTCCCGGAGCGCTCTACGAACTGCTGAGCGCCAAGACGGAGCGCGACTGCACTGCCGCCCTGGGCTTTGCCATGCACGAGCTGAGCCTGGTGCGGGTGGAGAGGCACTACCAGCCCTTGGTGCAGCCCCAGCAGAGTGGGAGTCAGCTGGTGGAGGAGCTGTACCTGGGGGACATCCACACGGACTGGGTGGAGAGGCTGCACTACCGACCGACGGGTTACCAGCGACCCATGCAGAGTGCCGTGGTAAGGATGAGGTCTTGAACCCCTTTGCTGGGTTTATCTCTGCCAGAGTTTATCTCCACGGGGTTGAAGTAGAACCTGCCTGCACTTGGCCCCCTCTGTCCTAAGGATAGGCAGAGTGGGGCTGGAGGTGTGGGTTCCTTGGGTGCTCTGTGGCACGTGGGGTTCACCCTCTCCCTCACTGAGAGAGTGGGACTGGGGTGGGTGAAAGCTCAGCAGAACCAACACGGGGAACATGTCATGGACCTGGAGTTAGTGTTTTTTACTCTGGCTCCATGTTTTCCTAGGAAATGCAGTTTCCTAGTCTCCCACACCAAAGCCAGGGAAGGCTTGGGCTGCACATCATTAGAGCCTGTCTGGTCTGTCATTCATCTCCCTGCCCTCTCCTCTGCTCCTTGTGGTGTGCTCCAGGCTGAGAGGAGCAGGACAGCAACATCCGCCATGAAATCCTCAGTCCTCAATGTAATGCCATTAGCAGAGGAAGTTGCCCCCAGTAGAATTATGTCGTTACACAGAAATCAAACTTCCATTTTGACATCTATAAAACTGAGCAGGAGACTTGGCTGCCTTTTATTCTATTTTATCTTATATTTTACAGCAGGTTAGTTTATTCCCAGGAAAGCACATTTCTACCTGAATCACAGCTGATTAATGCAGAAATGACTGAGCAGTGAGATGGGGTGAAAAAAACCTCAGTGAACTTTACCAGAAAGAACTGAAATAACTAGAAAAAAATTGTTTCAGAGCAACACACCCTGAACTACACCAACTGAACTCTTGACAAACACAGAGCAACACCCTTCTCCCCCTCAAAAGTAACATTCTCAAACTGGTTAAACTCGTGTTATCTTGGGCCAAAACCGTATATATGAGCAAAACCAGATGGTAAACATAAACACTTTTAGAAGTTAATTTAAAACCAAACCTAAAGATACTGAAATTCACTGGGTGAATGCAGCACTGTAATTAATCAGCTAACAGCTCTCCAATGGACTTGCACATGATGTCACCACTTGGCCATAATTAGAAGCTGCCATACATTAGAAATAACTTCACACGACTGGTTTGAGCAAGTCAGAGTTTTGGCTCCATGTCCATAGTGATAATTTTATTGGGCACAGGGTTTTTCTCTCCTTCCCCCCCTCCCCCCCCCCAATTTTCTCTGAGCTTTTCCATTTGCTTGGGCTGGTGAGTTACACGGCTATGCTAGGAATTATTTTCTAACTCTCTTTATGAAAATATCACTCTTTTTCCCTTAAATTTATATCTGTTTTAAAGAAACCCATTCTCCCCAAATTACCTTTCATTATCAAAGAATTTCCTGCCTAAGGAGAACATATATATTTGCCAACTTCTGGGATTATTTAGCCATAATGTACTGTGTACTGTCAGCACTCATTAACGTGACAGTAGCAGTAAAGCAAGCTGAAAATGACTAAATTACAGTAGACTCCAATCAACTTGCATGTAAATTACCCACCCTACAGTTAACTACTGAGTTATTTAACCTTCTTGCACACGACAGTTCAGTGAAGATTAGCTCGTGTTCTAGAAAATTACATAATGTTCAAACCCTGGTTATTTAAAAATAAATCAGTTGTGATATATGAAGTAGGAGAAAAAATTCCAAGCTACACAAAAACCCCTGCTGGCACCAGATCAGGGACAGGACTGGTTTGACTCAGAGCTCTGCAGGCTGCACAGACAGGGAAGAGAAGGTCAGGGCCTCATCCTGCACTGGGTCCTTGTCTTCTCCATCCCTGGCATGATGCCATTCTAGTGCTGGGAAAACCCTCTGTGCCCATCCCCACCTGCCTCATCCCAGTCCTCATACAGCCTGGATGCAGCAGAGTGGGCAGAAATGGGGCGAGGGAGCTGCAGAACTCATCGGGCTGTCCTGGAGAGATGTGGTACAGCCACAGGAGCCTCCCCATGGGGAGGACTGCACAGCCTTCTTCTTGCCAAAAGCACTGCAGTGCTGCTCTGAATCGTGCAGAGATGTGGGGGTGTAGCTGACACCTCCTGGCACCTCCATCCTCGCCCAGCCTGCTGTGGAAAACTGGTGGAGGAAGAAGCTGGATGTCCCAAGGAAGCATTCCCTGCCCTGACAGCAGCTCTGCCCTTGTCCTGGATGTCCCAAGGGAGCATTCCCTGCCCTGACAGC
>NW_008669193.1:3647-4174 GCF_000695815.1 Acanthisitta chloris
CAAGGGGCCATTCCCTGCCCTGACAGCTCTGCCCTTGCCTTGGATGCCCCAGGGAAGCATTCCCTGCCCTGGCAGCAGCTCTGCCCTTGCCCTGGATGTCCCAAGGAGCCATGAAAAAGCTATTTGGCTCTGCCTAGACTCGTGTCTTGGACTCAGCCTGTCCTCAGCAGCCCTGGCACGGGGCATGGCGCAGCCGCAGGGCACAGACCTCTGTCCTTGCAGCTACCAGAATAGCAAAGAGCCAGGGCAGAGCTTGATCTCCCTTAATCTGCTCGGGTGCCTCGTGCCAAGCTCCCTGCAGCTCAGCACCCTGCTGTGGGCCAGGGGAGTTTGAGCTTTTGAAGCATTCTGAAAGGGTTTTGTGCATAGCAGTCTACAGAACTGTTTTATTATTTTTTTTTGTCTCCTGCAGCACCACGTGCATCCTTGCCCAGCCTGTGGGATTATATACAGAGCTGATGAGCATCACCCACCCATCCTCCCTGCCAGAGCTCAGCTGCCCATGCAGCTCAGTGGCAGCTGGGTGA
>NW_008669193.1:4185-18158 GCF_000695815.1 Acanthisitta chloris
CCGCCGTGCTCTTCCTCACCAGGTACTTCATATTCCACGGTACCAACCACACCTGGGAAGGGTATTACTATCACTACTCTGACCCACTCTGCAAACAGCCAACGTTCACCATCTATGCCTCTGGGCATTACACCCAAGGCATCCCCTCCTCCAAGGTGAGAGGTGGCACGGAGCTGGTGTTCAGAGTCACCCAGGCTCGGGTGACACCCATGGACCAGGTGACGGTGATGATGCTCAACTCCTCAGAGCCTGGGAGCTGTGGGCTGACGAGCTCCTGGAGTGCTGGGGTGGAGCAGGATATAACCCCCACAAATGGGTGCTTGGCTTTGGGCATCAAGCTGCCCCACACGGAGTATGAACTCTTCAAAACGGAGCAGGACACGAGGGATCGCAGCCTGCTCTACATCGGGGAGAGACCCACGGATGGATCCAGCCCTGACAGCCCAGACAAGAGACCCACGTCCTACCAGGCCCCTCTGGTTCAGTGTGCTGGAGCCTCAGAGGAATTCCCTCACTATGTTAGTCTGAAATACTTGGGGAAGAAGGATGCTAACGGGAATGAAGCACTAAAACCTTTGCCTGTGGCCTTTTTACTGTTTATGGCACTTCTGTTGTTAAGGTGGGACTAGTTCTCCATTCAGGTACAGCACAGAATTCAGATCAATCTTGGTGCTAGCGTGATTTTTATACCCTTCAAATGAGCACATCTGGAATCAGTTTTACTCAGCTTTGGAAAGACTTTTTAAAAACACCCCATAGTGAAGGAAGCCAAGGAGATATGCCTGACTCCACACTGTTTGTCCTGTGGCTTTATTGCCTAATCCCTCTCTTTGCGTGCAAATTTAATGTGGTGACACGGATGCTCTGCACATTGCAAGGGAGAATTTAGCAATGTGAGGGGGGAAAAAAGAGTGACATCAATTAAGATTGCTGCTTTGAGATTCTGACATTGCTGAGATTTAACGAAGAGCTTGATTCAGAGGTAATTCAAACAGCCCAAGCGTCGGCTGCCGAGTTTCTTTGAGGTTAAGTTCCCTCCCATCACACTCCTTTTTGCTGTTCATGCAAATTTAATGTGCAAGAGTCAGTCAGCAATAAACAGTCAGCAAGTGTTCTGGATAAGGGCACGGTTCACATGCCTTTTGCAGTTTACAGATATTTGCTGCACTTTTCCTGTGTGTGTGTCACACACAAAGATGCAACACAGAGTTCTTCCCCTTCGAGACGCACAGAGCAGCCCTACAGAGCATCACCTCAGCTGTTACACCTCACCCTGCTCATCAGAGATTGCAGAACATGGAAAACACCTCTGTGCACAACAGCTCCAGCCCTCAGCATTCCCTGGCTGCAGCACTTCATCCTTTGCTGCATTGTTCAGGCTCTCAGAGCAGTCCTGGCTCGTGCTGTGGGACATCAGCAGCATCCCCAGCACACAGGCACTGCCAGGCAGTCCTGACTCCTCCTCACCACACACCCCACGAGGGAAAACAGCCCTCAGAAGTCTTCTCAGGCCATGGATTTTCACTGCCTCCTTTTCTGGATGTGTACTGGCACAGCAGTTGTTAATCCAGCTCTCCTCTCAATCAGTGTCACTTCCAACCTCGTTCCTGTACAGATGTTTTATAAATCTGCCTCTAGTGAACAAAGGGCTGAGGAGATACTCGGATAAGACAGCAGAGTCATGTCAAACTGATTCCTACTGACAAGAAGGACAAACTAAGAAATTATATTCCCTGTCTGCTGCAGCTACGAAGCATATAACTTCCTCAGAGAAGGCCTCCTCCAGCAGCTAAATCCTCTCCAAATAAGCCTATGTATCTTACCCACAAAGGATATTTTGTTAAACCAGCTATGCAATAGCCACTTTCCTAATGCTGTATGTATGGACCTGCAGCTTGTACTTAGATAAATTATGGGTTTATAACAGAAAAATACTTTAGGGGGGATCTGTACATTAATAATTCAAATGAGATGCTTATTAAATGCATACAGTTGTGACATAAATGTTGTCAGCATGTTCACGTGTTCCAGGCATGATCAAATATTAATCATGCACATAAACAGTTCTGCTTTCAAGATGATACACAGAAGGGCCAAGCTTGGCTGCCTCACCTTCTGTTCCCTCTACAGTCCATGGAGGAGGTTTCTCCAGGGTTAGTTCAGCATGGAAACCCTCCCTGTTTCCAAGGCTGGTTGTATTTCGTTGCTGATGCTGCACAGATCCATGAGCAAGTCTGAAGAACTGGAAGTGCATCCTGGGGAAGGTGGTGTGTCCTTTGGGATGTCCCTGTTAGGATGCTCTGAATCAGGGCAAGTCCAGGGCAGCACAGCCCTGTGTAAACTGTGGTGTGAATCACACACAGGGCAGAACTTTTCCTTCAACAGTTTCCCATCACTGTGCTCGAGCTGCTGCTCACTGCAGCCCAGGGAAAGGCTCCTGGGACTCACATCAGCCAAGGTACATGTTTCTGCAGGACCCAAATGCCCATGGCAGGAAGAGGGAACAGCCTTGTGCTGTCTTTGGAGGGTGGGTGGAAGTGGGAAGGCAATTCCTGCCCTACATTTACCCCCACAAATGAGATTTCTGTGCTCATTGACATAGTATGGAAACATCCTAAACTTAACAAGTGCTCAGGTATTGCATGGTATAAAAGCTCTTTCAAGTCCAGATCCTTTCCAGGTGGTGATGGGATTACCATGATGTAAAAAGTTACAAAACAACATCACACACTTATCCAAACACCAAGCCCTTGGGACAGCTCCACCTGCCCTGCAGCAGGACAGGCACCACTGGGTGCTGAGGCACAGCTCCACTGCTCTGCTGGCTGAACTCCCTAGGAAAGCCTCATCAAGAGCCTCTTTATCCTGTTTCCCCCCTTTAAGGATAATTCTGAAAGGAAAAAAAAAGCCATGAAAAAGCTATTTGCATAAATATCATAACTTTTATTGTTCTGTTCACAGTTTTTGAAGACACATTCCCTAAATTACACAGTTATTCTCTCTTAAGAATTTGTGCCTTTTCCCAATTTGAATTTGCCTGGCTCTGACTGCCAGTTGGTGATTCTTGTGTTGCTCTTTGTAAGCTCAGAGAGTTCTGACTGCCAGTTGGTGATTCTTGTTGTGTTGCTCTTTGTAAGCTCAGAGAGCTGCAGTGCTCAGTATTTTCTCCCCATGAAGCTACTTGTGCACTTGTAATCAAGACAGTCTCAATTTTAGTAGAAAACTCAGCCAACTGAGTTTTCTCTCTCACCCTCTCTAAAGCATTTTCACACTCCACCAGTAATTTCTGTATCATTTTTTCTTTTTTTTCGGCATCTATTCCAATTACTCAGCTTCTCTTTTAAAATGTAAATATCCAAATTGCATCCAAAATTCCCAACTCTCACAGCTGAGACATACAGAAGGATAATCACTTACAGCTAGCAGTAATTAAAAACAAGAACACGTTCGTATTCATCAGTCTTTTACCCTGGGAATGCACTGGCATTGCACATGGAGCTGTTACTCACTCAGGTCCTGGGGATGGATATGTCATGTTACCATTTTATCAGCAGTGATTTTGTATCTGTGTTTATCAGTGCTCTGGAATCACTGAATCTATCAGGTCCCTGCAGATCCTTTCTCAGCATCCTCTTTTCATTGTGGTTCTCTCTGAACAGCAAGGTGTGATTGTCAGGAAATATGGAGCTTTGTAGGGGCCCAAATAGTCTCAGTTCACTTGAATCCCAAAGAAAACTGACAATCAAAGAATGAAAGGATTTCTACTGTGCTCCTGCATGAAAATCCACCTCCTTTTCCATCCCTTCCAGGGGGTGTCACAGCAGCTAAGCACCACACTGGCTGTTCTGTCCTGTCCTGCTCACCATCCCCAGCAGCAGCTCAGAGCCTGCCCCAGGGTTCTCCTTTGGGAATACTGGCACAAGGTTCTAGGCTTATGGAATTTCAAACTGTTCATTTTTAATACTGAGCATTGCTAGTGAATGACATCACCTTCCCACTGCTCCTCACTAGGCTTTACCACCTGCATCTGGGAACAGTCC
The DNA here is from genome assembly GCF_000695815.1 of Acanthisitta chloris. Lineage (NCBI taxonomy): Eukaryota > Metazoa > Chordata > Aves > Passeriformes > Acanthisittidae > Acanthisitta > Acanthisitta chloris. The sequence goes on from NW_008669193.1 coordinate 8,226, forward strand.
TGAGCCTCCTGCAGAGATCCCTCTGAACTTCAGCTCCCTGAGCACTCCAACCCACACGTTTTCTTTCCTTATGCATTTTCTACACTTCCCAACTCCCATTTTTAATGGATTGCTGTCTTCTTCCCTTTTTCTTATTTGTTTTATATTGCTTTCCATCTAATTTTTCCCTTGATTTCATCCCTGCAGCAGCATGGGCAGTCAGCCAACGCTGTCCCCCTTCTCAATGGCAAAACTATTGGGTTTTCAGCCATTTAATACCTTTTACTTAGAAAACTGCCAATTCTAATTCACTTTTCCATCTAATTTCTTCCCTGCTACCAGATCTGATATGAAATTTGCTCAGCTCTGCCCTTTTGGAGCACCAATTACATTTATTAGCAGCCTGCATGGCTCTGTGCCGAGCTCCACCGTAATCAGCATCCCAACTCGAGTCCTGCAATTCATTTATCTTCATCTCATAGAAACGAGTCAAAACCAAATAACTTCATCTTTCATGTCTAATGCTGCATTACAAAAACAGGTCTAGGACACAGACCATGAGCATTAGTCCTGACTGCTGGATTCCTTTCAACTGTCAAACAAATAAACACCTTTTATTGTACCTGTGAAGAAACCCCAAGCTAACGTGTGCTGGCAGGTTGGTACCAGCTGGAAGCTGATGGAAATAGACTCGTGTCTTGGAAAACTCTTCCCTGTTCACTTATATAGTAATTTTTAACCATTCCAAAAAGCAAAGAAAAAAAAAGTAACTTTCCAAACACTCTCAAACATTTACTGGTGTCCTGCACTGAGCCTGAGCCTGAAATCCCCAGTAGCTTTTCTTTAAGACAAACTTTACCTTTGCCGTTTTCTGCTCCTTTGGCAGGTACAGAAGTTGAAAGCATGAGCCAAGTTTGCCAGACACACAGTCCTGGGCCTGATGATCTCACAGCTCAATTAACAGTAACTTATCTTTCCAATTAGCCACCTTCATTCCCCTGTTTCAAATCCCTCAGAATGCATTTCTGACCTCTAGATTTCCCAAACAATTCTGAAACTGCAACAAAACACACGAAGCTGTAAAACACTTTTACATACATAACAGCACTGAGCTACTGCTTTCTTTGATAAACAATCCACATGGAATATCAAAGCCTATTACATCCTCTAAATAAATAAGCTGCACTGGAACAGCAGGAAGGAGCTGGAGACAGAAAGGAGACAGGAGACAAGACTCATTGCTCCAAACTGTGCAGAGTGAAGAGGAAGAAAGAAGAAATCTGATCATAGAGGAAGCAGAAGGTGAGTGGTTACCTAGAATGAGAAAAGGCAGCCCAGGACCAGTCAGACATCCATCAAGGGAGTGCTCTGTGGGCCAGGCCAGCCAGGAAAATCAAGACTGGAAGGGTGATGGGAAGAAAGAGACCCAGATGGAAAACAAGCAGACAGCAGGGAAGAAAAGCCATTTAAAGATGCTCAGCTGCACACTGCTTTCTGTGCCAAGGAGCAGTGAAGGGACAAGGATGACTTGGCCTGAACCAAAGCACTGAGGGAGGGAATGGAGTGAGATTTGACAGCTCAGGCAGAACAGAGCAGAGAGGAGACTGGGCAGGAGAGTCTGTAGCCTTCACAGAAACACTTCTTTTGGGCTCAGAACTGAAGCAAAAATTCCTGGCTCCAATCACACTTGTGTGTGGCCTCCCAGAGAAATGTGGAAACAAAAACTGCTGCTTTAGCTCTGAGTTCCTCAGCACCACCTCAGGCACTCGAGTGTCCACACACAGAACATAAAGGATTCCCTCCTGACACACACGTGGGTTCCACACAATAAATACCATCTGCTGTACTCAAAGTTCAACTTTTAGAAACCTCAAGAGAACTTCAGTTTCTCTGAGGCACAAACTGGGCAGTTTGGGACAACTTCTGAGCAGCCTTAGCTCACTTTTTTTGACCAGGTACTGATCAGACACTGCAATGTACTCACAAAAAGTGGCCAGACTAACAGTGCTCAAACCTGGTTCTGCCATTTCCTACCTCCTGAGTGCTTGACTTTGTACAGCCTTAATAAAAGTCTTTTGGAAGTAGCTCTGTGTGGATAATTGTGTGTGGGAAATTTGCCAAGCCAAACATGAGGGAGTTCAAGAGGCTTTTCTAATCTTGTGAGTTTATCCACTAAAGAAAAAGATTTGATTAAAAAAATGAAGTACAGCTAAACTGGGAACAATACTTTACTACAGGCTGTTCTTCATAGGCACTTGGAAATCTTGAAAAAACCCCACAAAATTAGGAACTTATTAAATCAGACTGAAATGTACCAATGCAGAAACATAAACACCAATGCCAGATGTATAATGTCAACTTGCAATATGCAGCCTCAATTAATTCTTCTTAATTCACTTGTTTTCTTAACTTCTTTTGTTTTGCCATCTGGAAAAGGCCATTTTCTACTGACAGATCATAGGAGGAAAGATCCAAAGTTCAAGTTTGCTTGAAGGAAAAGCAGCTTTGTTTCTGTGCTTGCAGACCCCACATTCCTTTTGTGCTTTCACTCATGCAGAAGTTTCAGGACAAACTTAGGCCTGGACTGGGAGGCAAAGAGATCTGTGTGGAAGTTGGTAAAAGTTTTACAAAGTTTTCAAAGGTGAAAGCAGTTGTGTAAGAGAAGATGAAGGCAGAGGAAGCAGCAGAGAGAGTGACAGGCAGAGTCACTCTGAAGTGTTCAGGTGTGTGCTCATCAGTGTGATGTGCAGGAGATTCCTGGATGGCTCTTACTGTGGTGTTTGAAAAATAAACTACATTTACCCAGTAAAAAAAAAAATCAACCCATTAATAAAACAAATTTCAAGCAGAATTGAGCACTGGAAACACTTTGTTCTCTGAAGCTAACCAAAGTGAGGAGCAGCACGATGAGAAGTGTCACTGTGGCACTGACACTCTCTGGGTAAAGTGATGCAGAATACATGAGGCTGCCAGGGTAATACAGAAACTTCACTGGACGTGGTCAGAGGATCAGCACTGCCTGCCTGAGCAGTAAATCCCATGATTTATCTAACTGCAACATGACTGGTACCAGCACTGCATCCCTTGGCCATCTCTGCAGGAAAACAAGCTCGAGAGCTGAGCTGTCCCTGCCCCAGCAATCAGCCTTTGCTCTCTGAAATGCCTAAATATTGGTTTATACAGGGATCTTCTTACTGCATGTATCCCATCACAAAGAACAGGAACCTCCACACATGGTACTGAACTAGGCTCACTCCTGTACACATTACTTTCTTCTTTTTATAGTTGTTTCTGACACAAAAAAAAAGAACGAAAGTCACAAACATATAGACTGAAACTCACCAGCTGACCCTTCTCACCTTGCTCACTGAGGATCTGAGCAGTGGATGCTCACCCATTCCCAAACCATGGCACAGCAGCTCTCCAAGCCCCCACACTGTGCAGTGACCCAGCCCCAACAGGAGGCTCAGAGTGGTGTTTTACATGGGCTTTAATTCCAAACAGAGGGAATTTTTAGCTGTGTTTTCTCAGTTACTTTATATAGCAAACAGAACTGGGGGTATGGCATTTCAGGACATCATGGAGAGCAAGAGAAGTTTAGTTTCAAAACTCAGAGTACTAAAGTCACTATTGTGCCTGAAAATTCAGGGCATTCCAAGCAAGAGCTGGAAGTGCCATACACATTCCCTGAAGGGATAAGAGTTTTCTTCCATGGGCCAACTGCAACATCAAGTACCTTGAGACAGGGATGATCCATTGCTGTGTGTACCACGACGTGAATATGCTGACAAGAATTGCAAGTTCACATCTGCAGCGAATAGAAACCCTTCAGAGTTTATTGGTGAGAAGAAACTCTAGTGATTTGCAAAGTGAAGTTCCAACTTTATCCCACTAACAGCATTTCAGGAGGAAAAAGTAACATGGAATATCACCATCAAGCTATTACAATCCTGTATTTTGAAAAAGAATTACATCATGGTACATCAATCCCTCTGAACATGACACACACGACGTGATCTTGCTCTTCAACCCCCAAGGCTATTCCACAGAAACCTGAAGCTGGATCCTGGCTGGAAGGTGCAGTTGTTCCAGTTGTGCACTCCCAGCTGACAACTGCCAATGCAGAGCAATAGTTATGGTCATTCATGCACGGAGTATTTGCTTTAAGATGTGGATAACTACAGAAAAACAGTAGAAATCTTGTTCCATTCTTCTCCCAGCACTAGGCTTCAAGAGATTTTAGATGTCTATTGACACCAGATTTGCCGAAAGAGAGCACCAAGCAGCCTCTCCCCAAAATCAACAATGACTGTATATGCAAGTAGGCACCTTAAAATAACAGCAAGAACAATAATTAGCTTAATAACTTGATTTCTACTACCATGTATCAATTAGTTTCCTAATATCTGGTGTTGTGTGAGGACCCCAGACAATAATCTTATGTAGAAACTCTATGTTTCATGCAGAACTTCCTAAGATGTACAACGTCCTCCAGAGTAATTCACCTTCTCTGAACACTTCATCAAAACATTTGCTCTGGTGTTGTCATGGAAGGAACAACTTACAACAGATCCGTGTGGCTTAAGAACATCCATCCAATGTATTTTTGCACTGTAGCTACAGACTGGCCTTTTAGGAACCTTGGAAGAAAAAACATCCTTAGATTTCCTTCTACTGCATATGAAAAAAGGGTCTGGTCAGACAGACAGGTAATGAGGATTCCACTCATCAGTCATTTTATTTTAAGCTCAGCAAAAGCAAAGTATTACCCAGAGAGTTCAGGGCTGCTGTCTGTTCAGGCTGTGGTCAAAAACGGTGAGGAAAGACCTCAGGATTTTGTCAAATTCCAAAATACAAGCCGTTAATTGGAGAACCTTGCCCAGGACTGAAGGTGTGGGTCAGCCCCAACTGCAGGATACAGATGTTACCAACAGATCCTTAACTGAAGGTCTCTGTTGTCTCCTTGCTCATGTGTTTGCAGGGAAACTGGCAAATGTGTTTTCTGGGACCTCTTTATAGCCCTGGAGGGCAAACACCAGGAAGAACTTTGCTCATCACTGATTTAGCTCCAGGTTGTCAGAGATCACTGAGAAGTGACTCCTGAACACTGGAGGGAGGACTCACTTGACAGCTCCCTCTCCCTTCAGCAAAGCTTTTCTCAAATACATTCTTCAGAGTCATGAAATTCTGCAGCATCACTTACATCTCACCTTTCTGGAAAGGTTCTTTGAAAGTTTCATTAAAAAGTTTTCTTTAGCTTCTGCTGCCGCTCAGAAAAGTCTCTTTGCTCGGTCGGTTCTGCCCAATTTGTCCCACTGAACTCACTGCTTTGCTCCTTCCAGCTCATCCCCCACCTCCCCTGCCCTCTGCAGGCTCACTGGGACAGCTCTGCCCCTTCCCTCCACAGCAGACAAGGCACCAGGACTTTAAAATGCTCAAAATACACCTTTCATTTCTGTTGAATCTTCCAGAGTTGTGATCATCAGCTGAACACACCAGTTATGGGGTTTTTTTTCCACCTATTTTCTTATTAAAAGCCTCACATAAAATTTCCCTTATTTGCACTTGCAAAGGAGGAAACCCTTGAGACACAAGTGGGACAAACATAAAGGTCAACGAGCACAGCAGACAAGCTGCAGCCCCAACAGCTTCTTGTGGAATCACAGGAATAAGGAAGGAATGACAGAAGTCACTTTGAAAAGACTCATTGTAATTATGAAAGACATTACAAAAGATTTTGTCACTGATGGTTTTTGGGTCTACCATTTACAAGATATGTGAATTTACCTGCTCAAAGACTATCTGATCTACTGAATCCACTGTGTCAAACACATTTGTGCACCTCGTGCTAAAAAGAAGTTTAGAAAGGAACCTTCACCTTACCCTGAATGTGCTGTCAAGTGTCTGAACTACTGAGCCCACCAAACCTGGAATTGGGACATTCCCTTTACAGCTCTGCAGCCACTCTGGTTACTCTGAACAACACTTGTGGCTCTCAGGCCCATCATGGGGTGGTTTGGATTGATTTTCAGTCTAGTCTGACAAACAAAACTCCACCCTGAAACAAGACTGAGAATTTCCTCATACCATTAACAAAGCTGACAAGAGAATACTGTTTCCTCCCCCCTCTAAAACTGTGAGAACAGGACAAAAGTAACAAAGGAAACATTAATTTGGGGGCTTTATTTAATTTTCTCTTTTTTTTTTTTGCTTTTTTTTTGCCTTTTTTCAGATGCTACATAGTCAAACAGGATTGGTCTTTACGGCATAGGACTAATTTACTACTAATAGTTTTTTTTTCCCCTAGATAGACTTATTTACATACAAAACCAGTTTCCTGACCACTGTTTCTCCAATGCTCAGATGATCAAAACTCCCCAACAATCGTGTAGTGCCCAAAAACACCAGGAGGCAGAAGAATCTTTGCACCACTACAGCAGCAAACGTTTAGTTCTAGTCACTGGCTTTAACAGGTGCCTTGGATACCACATAGTATTAGTTCCGTGACAAGGAGGAAACATGAGATGAAATACATTAAATAAGTTAAATATGCATTAAACATCTCTGAAGAACATCTTAATTCAACTAAATGAACCAACAGCAATGTAGCTTGGTCCCTCGGGGAGCACAAGGCCACAGCCCTCGGTGCCTCTCGCTGCCTCCCACAGCCACAGCCACTTCTGCCCAGCTTCCCACCACTCCCTCAAGTGCCAAGAACTTGGGAACCTGCACAGAGGTGAAGACACTGACAGAAACTGTTCAATTCAGGAGCAGAACGGTGGCTGAATGTTATTTTACAGAAGTTATCAACACCTCCTGCCTAACCACCCACTCCAAACATCCCTAGGGCCAGCTCCAGCACTGGAGGAAGAGGTTTTTCTAGTTTTCCTTTTTTTTCCTTTTTTTTTTTTTTTTTTAAAAAGAGGTAATCCAGCAACATGTACCAGGGTCTAAGAATGTTTAAAATGACATATACAATATTCCATTGTAGTGTTAAATCACGATTTTCTTCCCCCCCTTTCATCACTGAAGCCTATTCTCTTGCATTCGTTCCCTCATGACAGGTTTGAAACTTTCTAGATTATGTTACATAGTATTTGTGCAGGGGTAATTTAAAGGCAAGACCTGTGAGATGTCATACATTGATTTTTTTTCTTTTTTTTTTTAAACATCGTTATGAATAAATTTAATCCAATGATATGGCAGAACCATCAAACCAATTTACAATTTCCAGCATGCTGCCTCTACAAGGCTATTTTTCCTATAATTACACCAAAGACAAAGAACAAAACCACCAAAGCAAGTAGTCTGGAGCTGAGCCCTTCATCCTTGACAGCAGCTGCAGAAGCAGATATTGGGTTGTTTGTCTGGGGGACCTTCCTCATCCGCAGACCATCTTCTTCCTGAGGGAAGAGACAGGGATTACTCCCACACAACTCAGTATTCCCCCTCAGCAGATTTATTTAGGTGGGTCTTAGACAATGAGTGCAGCTAATTTACAGCTCTATTTCCTAAATATTCCTGAGAAGGAAAGGGCAGTGAGGGAGAAGTGAAGCTAATTTACAGTTCTATTTCCTAAATACTCCTGAGAAGGAAAGGGCAGTGAGGGAGGAGAGGAATTCTGTATCTACTCAGCTAGTAGAGCAAAAGCCACAGCCTTGTGGAAGTAGGAGAGGAATTCTCTATCTCCTTGACTAGCAGAGCAAAAGCCACATGTGCCTGGGAGTTCTCTCCTGCTACAGGAACAGGGGAAGGCAAGAAGAAGCCTGCAAGAACTCTTGTCCAAAGTGCAGAGACAGCTCCAGCACTTCAGACAGAAATGATGGAGGGAATGGCATGAAGATGCATTTCTTGCTCTGTCAGCAAACAAAGTGCTGTTGGGGAAAATGGTTCTCAATATAACTAAGTCAGAGCTGCATGTTTGTCACAACCTAAGGCAACTGCAGTCATCATTCCCCTAGTGAGATGTCACAAACAAATTCCCTCAGCCTTTGAAGGGAAATCTATTCCCCCTCGTATCAACACTGACATTTTGACGTGAAATTAATGGCAATAATTAGGGTATTTTCTTGGTAGGAGTTTGACAGCTGAATTGATTTGAAGATGTATAATCCAAGAGATAAAACAAGGTAACACCAGCAGATACAATTTCTAGTGGAGATGATGCTCCCCACACCTTGACCCAAGCTGTGTGTTAGCACACTGCACTCCACACACACACACTCAGCAGAGGGTAAAATGAGCATTTTGTCTCCTAATTTGTGTCCAGCTGAAGCAACAGGGTTAGACTTTTTAATGTGATACAGTATTATGGTGCAAAAAGCCTCCAGTCTGTACATAAAAACCATTCAGGAAACCAAACTGTAATCAAAGTTCCTGCAGCAACTGTCAGAGGAGTGGAATTCAAAAGGCTCAGGATTGTCCCTCTGACAGTGACTACAGCCTGACACTGCCAGCACCTGGAGCTGCAGTGATTTAGCACTGCTTTCTGGTGTCTAACAGTGTTCCTAACACCACTTTGGGATGGCACTGTACAGCAGCTCAGCTCTAGATAGCTCCTGTGGAGTGTTTAGCCAAGACTGATTTGCAAAAAACATGAAATAAGATCATACAGAACTTAGTGAGTTGCTGGCAAAACAAGAACACAAGGAGAAGTTAAGGTCATGTCTCTGTTATATACATCTATTATTTCTATGTGCAAAACAACAGTTTTAAGGAATTTCTCCATGCATCAGCCAACCAAGCAGCAGCAGAGCAGGCAGGACAGAGTTCCTTTCACTGGGCTCTAACAAGTCACAAAACCCAAACCTTTATTGGTGCTGATATCTATGAAACTAGACTTTACAACAAATGAAACTCCTGAAAAAGGAGTTTTTCAGCACAGTGATAAAGGCTTCTCAATTTCTTGATTTCCCAGCAATGTGCTGGATATGACAGGAAACACATTCCCCATTAATCTTCCTTAATTTGGCCATTTCAACGGCACATTACAGGTGCAATTACTCAAACACTCAGTGTTTGCACAACACTGCCCTCAAGCTCCCATTGGTTTGGGAGAACAGGGCCAAATCCAACACTGAATGCTTAATTCAGACTGAGAAAATGAGGTGGGAAAAGCAAAAAAAGAGAGGGAATTCATGACTTTGGTTTGCCATCCAATCAGTTTCTCTGACTGCATGACTTGTCCACACTCCTGTCAAAGGAAGCATTGATTTCAGCACCTTTCACAGTCTACAGGGAGGAACCTAAATTATCTCTGATAGACAATGTTAAAATACTGTGCTAAGGTCAGGTAATCAAACCTTGAAGTTGGAAGCTTCTTTTTCAGGAAAGGAATAAATCTGCAAAGAAAACAACACAGATCTTTACCTTAAACTGTTTATTCTCCTCCCGTAACCTCTGAACTTCTACTTGAAGCCTCTTATAGTCTTCCATTACTTTCTTAACTTCATTGTCATCCAAAGAAGAACTTATTGATTTAGACATTACAGAGGAATCTGTCTTTGTTGCAGTTGTGGATACAATTTTATTTATTTCTATGTCATGCTGTTAAAAAAGGATAAAGTGATTGTTGGTTAGTCACTAACACCACACCACACACCTGATATCTAGGAGGACAATCAGGTGAAATTGTCTGTGCACACCTGAAACGTGCCTGTAGCAAAAGAAACAAACAACAGTTTTCTTTCTGTACCCTCCACTGCAAACACCAGAGCAGCAGCAATAAGTGCAGGCACAATGAACTCAACTTTTCAGTCCCTGATCTATAGGAAGGGAAATGTCTTTAGACCACATCCCACAATATGAATGGGAACTTGCTCTACCTCTGGAGTTGTAGTGATCTCCTCACCTCTCCCTCCCCAAGCAGCTGCTCCAGGAACCAGGTTACTGCCAGGAACTCCCTCCCTGCTCTGCTGCAGTTCCCTCTCTCCTCACTCCCCACACCTGCCGTCA
>NW_008669193.1:18180-18722 GCF_000695815.1 Acanthisitta chloris
GAACTTGCAACCCAAGTTAGGAAACAAACTGCAGATGTCTAAACTCTCCTCCCTTCCCTGCCTTTGGATCCTCTCCATGTTGTGCCCTCAGAAAGGGCCTGGCACTCATAAAAAGAAACCAGTCTCTCCCCACCCAAACCATACATAATCCTAATTATGAGCTGCCCAGTGCAAGGTAGAACAATTGTGCCTTTAGCACCTGCAGAGTAGGAAACATTTTTCAGTTCCTTCAACCCATTATCTGTTCTACATTTGACACTACAAACTTCCAGCAGAATGAATGTGTTCATTAGCCTAACAAATAAGGATCCTAGAATATTATAGCTGCTAATTGCAACATAACTCCTAACTGCATTTGTGCCTTCCTCGCCAGCTTTCTGCCAATTTGCTCTCTAAATTCAGTGTTGTACCAAGGAAGCAAAGGGGAGTGTTGGACAGGCAAATTTATATTGCTGATGGTTATAACTGCTGCAGTATAAACTCTGAGCTTTATGACCATCCATCAGCATCTTCCTTTCAATATTCTTTATCCTGTGATCTTT
>NW_008669193.1:18751-25789 GCF_000695815.1 Acanthisitta chloris
AAGATTGTGCTAGTGTTGCACTTACATTGTTCAAATAAGCTGCAAGTTACACTAAGGATTACCAAGATTTGAAATAGTTTATACTGTGTTTTCAGAGGGTGATGCCATCCAGGCAGTGAGACAGAAGGTTCTGTCTGTTGCTGATAGAGCTGTCTGTGTAAACATGCCATTTTTACAGGATTTACTGTGGTATTAAGTTAATACTTGTGCTAGTGTTGCACTTACATTGTTCAAATAAGCTGCAAGTTACACTAAGGATTACCAAGATTTGAAATAGTTTATACTGTGTTTTCAGAGGGTGATGCCATCCAGGCAGTGAGACAGAAGGTTCTGTCTGTTGCTGATAGAGCTGTCTGTGTAAACATGCCATTTTTACAGGATTTACTGTGGTATTAAGTTAATACACTCAATATGCATCTGAAAATACTCACAGGCTTATCATTTTCTGCTGGTAGCTCAAACACACACCTAAGTTTCGAATCCATGAGTTCTTCTGGCTTTGCTTCTTTCCACTGGAATAATTTAATATTAGTTTAACATTACACACATTGGTACAAGGCAGAAGGTAAATGCAGTGTGTTCTGTAAACAAACCCCATCATCTTACGCAGGAAAAAACCCACAGGTGTTTCTCATGCTACCATCACCCATGAAAAATGAAAAATGAAAGCAAATATGTAACTGAGTGCACTGTAAAGACAGAGCAGATATTATGAAGTAAATCATTCTAAGTAGTCTGAAACTTCCACAGGTAATTTATGAGAGAACTGGGAGCTGAGTCAGAGTAATTAGCAGAGACAGGGGGAGCTATGGGCCTGGGTAAGGTAAAAAGGGAGAGGTGAATCCAAACAAAGGGAAAGAACAACCCCCCAAACCAATCACAGTGTTGGTTCTCAAGTCTTTGCCTGGTGAAGTTCCCATTTAAGCTTTTCAAACTTCACATGAGCTTTTCTTCCCAACTGATATGAACTACACGACTGTTCTTCCCCCTCGTTTCCCCCCTCCTTAATTTTCCAGCATCAATGCCTGAACAACAACAGATGTGCTGCATACTGAGAGAGAGAGCTTCCCCTCTCACCTCCTCTCCCCTCCAACTAGGGAGTCAACCATAAACAAGTTCCCTTGCAATATTTTTAATAGGGATTAACAGTTATAAATCTTTGCTCAGTACCAGCTGTAACCCTGAACTGAGAAGATTTATTCCCAGTAGTGATTTATTCCCAGTAGTCACATACAAGAAGTGTCTGCACTTATATCCTGGAGATCTCATGTGCTTCTCTTCACTCTGAGCATACTCCTGGTAGCTTGGTATTCTCAGCATATCTCAAGTAGGTGTCAAATTATGGCTAACCCCTGAGCAACCTGAAGTAGTATTTAACTCATGTGAAATAGCTGATTTGTACTTCAGCTCTTCTGTGGCTGAAGTCAGAATTCTATTTCGAGCTCGTTGGCTGCCTGTGAAGTGTTGAAAGCTTTATAGTACTCCTGTAACTGGTCTCACCTGTTCATCCAGAATAGGAAGAGATTTGGAGAGTGGCAACAAAACTGAGAACTGAGCAGAGTGGTACAGAAAAAGAACTCGTATCGGTCTGGAGAGCTCTGGAACAACTGAAAGGCTCATCTAGGTACTAAAAAACATTCTCTGCTAGCAGAATAACATTTTTCATGGTATAAAGTAACTCATAAAAATTAAAGAGTTCCAAAGAAAGGCAGCCTGGCTTATCTTTCTAGTGATGCAGACGTTTTATTGCTATTGCTGTTTCTCCCACTGGATCTTATTTTGAGGCCATTAAACAAATATAGTTCCATAAATCTTTTTCAGACAGGAAGTTATTAACCCTACAGAGTGTCCCAGCTTCAAAAAGCTACTCAGAAGAAGTCATATACTGTAAAGACTAGTGTAAAAAAAGCCATGAGATGCACTCTGAGTTTTCTGGGGGTTGACTTCATTTTTTAAGTAACACACACATACCAGCTCCACACTTTAGAGTCATGGTCCGTTCCCTTTGTTCACTGTGCTCTTAATAGCTACTGACTATTCTCTCAAGCTAACAAAAGCTGGACTAGAGAAGCTTCCTTGTGCCTTCTTGCAGCAGCAAATCTTGCTGGTAAGGCAAAGTCAGCAGTTGACAGACTGGTTTGCTCCTTTCCAGGCTGCCCTACTGTAACCTGACATCTTATTTATGTACCTTTTGTCCTTCTCTGGCTCAGTACCTATATACGTCTGCCACTCTCACTTGTAATCCACAAGTCAAAATCTCTGAGGGCCTTTCATTTACCTAAGCCACAGCAGACACAGGCAGGGAAAAAGAAAAACACAGCACTTGTAAATCATCCTCTTGTTTCTTGCAGGGAAAGAAGCTGCTCAAGGGAAGACTTAAGACAGAGTAGATGCATAAAACATACAAGATGCCACAGACTTAGAATATATTCTACATATTCTTAGAATATATAGCTCAAGTTAGCCTTTCTTAAAAAAAAAAGGATATATGGCAAAAAACTACAACTACTTGTTTCAAAGTTTGGCATCCCATTACTGACAGCAGCTTCTTAGGAAGCTACCACAGATCCCAACTGTCTTACACTGCAAGATTCCTTGGGCTCAGAATAAACAGAAAACACCTTACACAGAGAATCTGGGAAAGCTTTCAAGGATCATTCCAGTGTGGTTTGACCCCAGCCCTGAAGCAGCACAGTAAAAGGACTAACAAAATGATACAGTTTGGAAGAAATCCATCTGAATGAATTTCAATACTTACTACTGCTTCCATATCTGAAGTATCAGCTGGAGCAAACATAGACTGAACCATAAACTTGTGTTTACTTTTCTCATTAGGGTCATAGTCAAAAGGCTGTAGCATCACTGCAAGAAAAAAACCAAAACACGTTAGGTTAACATTGCTCTGATGCAGAGTCATGATTTAGTTACCAGATTTGAGGAACACAAACATTATACTGGTTTCAAGTTGTATGTTGCTATGACCAAAGCAGCACCTGAGATCAGGAACTTCACTTCAAACCAACACTGTGAAAGAAGGTAAGAGAAACAAACCTCTTCAGCCTGTCTGGACTTTTGTCTGAGAAGTCTGGAAATGCTGATCACTCTACAATATTCTGCACACAAGTGTGGCAAGACAACAATAGTAATTTATAGTAAATGGGGTAATTTACATATCTTCTGAGACAGAGGGAAGAATTTTCAAAGAAAGCAACTCTTTGTCTCCCTCAGCCTTGGGGCAGAAGCAAACTGGCATTTGGATGAGCTGTGCACAAGTATTGCTGATGGTTCCTCAGAAAAGCTACAGAGGCAAAGTCAAACATTGTAAACTTGAGGTTCAAGCCTCAGGATGGAAATTTCCTCTGCAGAGTTGACGAGTCTCATGGTATTTGTTTTATCACATACAAGTATTTTGCTTCCCAAAATAAACTGCTGAAAGTTTGTTACCAATTTATAGCTGGAAGTTTAGAGTTAAACGAGACATAAACTTCACCTCTGAAAGGTATACAAGGAATGTATTTATCTCCATCCAAACATGAAAAGCATCCCAGAATTACCTATGCAGAAAATGACTGTGCTCAGGGGGCAGAGAGGAAGGAACAGCAGGTTTGGGGGCTGTGTCTGTGCTTTTATTTCATTTTTCAATGCAAAATTAGGATTTTCATGTCTTTTCTTTTGGGGAACAGAACTACCACGTTAAAGTAACCTGAAGAGGGACAGTTAGGTATCTGATTTACATGGAATATTCTTTAGTCACATTTGCAAGTGACACCTGGATATTCACCTGCTGTGACATAAACAAACAAGGGTTTGGCTTCACCATGTGAAAATAAGCAAAACAGCTTACACAAACATGTTATCAGATGTTGCAAAGAGCCACCACTCCCTCAAATAGAAATGATGCTTGCAAATACTGCTAACATAAAGAATGGTCTATGGTTTAAAAATCCACATTTTATGGCCAATGAGCTTCCTTCAGTCCCTCAGTTGTATCACTAAGAACAGAAGCAGTTCAAGAATTAGGATTACTTTCAAGTACTGGTGCTATTAACATTATGTGCCCAAATTCATGGGCACTAATTGCAGGGGTTTGTCGTATAAATGCAATATCCAGAGATCTCATTTACGACAAATGAAGGCAAGTCCAACCGATTTGCCTCCCTCAATGAGCAGAGGATGTTATGGCTGTGCCATCTTTATTACACACACAATCTGTGCCCATCAACAGCCACATGCCTTGGAGAGCCTCAACAGAAGGAACACAATAAATCCTCTCAGCTGAGGCGCTTTAAAAATGATTAGTCTACATTTTTGACTCACCTTGCAGTAATCATAGTCCAGAAATAAGTGTTTGCAAATTAACAGGCTCCTTTTAAAACTGTTCTCCACTGTGAAAACACAAGTATTCCAGCACTGCCTGACACACCACTGAAAAGCAGCAGCATTTTTTCTCTCCCCTGTAGTAGTAGACACTTCAAATCTACATAATGTATAAGATCCAACTGGATAGTCAAAACTATCCCCTGTTTATGGAACTTCTACAGATTGTGGGTTTGTCAGTTCACTGAGTGCAACTCTGAGCTCATTTGAAAATCATTATTTCCCAAGTGCTGGTGCTGGAGCCAATCCTGAATGCCAAACCATCACTGCTCTGAGCTCCATTCACTGAGCCACGAGAGCCAGGGAGGGCCTGACAGTACCAACGTTGTTAGCACTTGTATTTTTAGATCAATACATGAAAGCCACATTGACACAAATTATTCAGCAAATGCCTCGTAAGCCAGATGGGAAGCTCAAAAAGATGCACTTTGTTCAAGAGGAAACCAAACCATTTCAGCATTTATTTGCATACTATGGGGGTTTCTGAGAAAGATCAGTTCCATGGAAGGGCTCTAACTGCAGGAAAATTTGCTGCTGGGGATGTGGCTCCTTTGTTTTGAATGGAATTTCCATACCTTATGCAAAAGCTGTGTGAAGAGGGTGTTCCTACAAAATGCCTTATCACATCAGTCATCTCTGCTGGTCAGAAGGTTCAGCTTTCAGCAGAACTCAGAGTTCCAGGAAACAAAATTATTAATATCATCCTCAAGTTTACTAGCACCAGCATCCATCAGGCAGAGACATTCCCTCAACCACTTCCTAAACTGCTCACCCTACAGCTGAAGCACCAGCAGAGTTCCACCACAAGCAAAAACTGCAGAGTCACTGAGAGATCAATGGAAGAAGGAGTAACACGAGTTGTATGTTAACCCACCTGTCCCTCTCAAAATTCAAACGTGAAGGCCTGACCTCATGTACATCCTGTTCTGAAGTGTTTCTAAAGCAATGGACATCAGATGACTCACACATTCCTCTATCCCTCCCATATTTGACTCAACGCTCTCTGTGGACAGTCAAGGAGAGGCACCCATATGTTCTTTTCTCTACAACAGTTTACTGGCAAAGTTAGTGGCAATGCCAGAAGCATGAAACTCTTCTGCTTTTTCTAGAGCAAACCTGTCTTCTCAAGGAACATGGAAGGAGGCACAACTCTACCTTTAACACCTGCTAGGATCTAGCTTTCCCTTCCAAGAGCAGAAGGAACAGAAAAGTCCCAGCTCAGATAGTCATCAACCTTCCTCTAGTTTCCATCTCAATTTATTAATGGTCTGTTTACTTGGTCCTGAACCAATACTGCCCTTACACCTAAATATCAGAGGAGGGGAAGAGTAATTTACTTCTGATGCACTTCAAGACATCAATCACAACTCTTGGCCTTTTGGTACACTAAGTAGGCCACGCTCAGTGGGTTCTGTCCAGGTCAGGCTCCCCATTCATTCTCTGCACCTGTTCTGGCCTCAACTCCTCCACATGAGCGACTCTAATTATACACTCAGGAAATTTTACTAGTGCCTTGAACCACAGCACTTGTACTCTCTTACCTCTTCCCTGATCCTGCCTGTTTGCACACACTATGTTGACCTTATCCACAGCCACACTATGTGTGGTCACCCTACTCAGGTCCCTCCATTTAACAAACCTGCAATTACAGCAAGAGGATTTTATTCTCCAAATATGTAATTTTACAGTTTTTCTGATGTAACTCATCCTCTGTTTCTCTTACTGTAGCCTTCAAGGACATCTAGTTCTGCTGCATATCTTCAGCCTCCCAACTTTACATCATCATCAGGGTTTTAGTGTGCTCTTTGTGCCAGAATTGCTTGTAAAAGCATTAAACAAGATTAGCACCAAGAATCATTCTCAAGAAACGTCACTGGTAACTTCCTGCTGTTACATTTCCATCCACCACATCCCTGTTCATTCTTAAGCAGCTCACTCAAGTCTGTGAATCTATTTTTTTTTAAGCTTTATCCATCGTTTTTCCAAATGGCATGGAATTCTTCACGGTTTGGATGGATCAAATCTACCACTTTATGTCACCTTTCCATAAAACACCCCTTTAGCTTTATCTCTTGTTTTCCCAAACGGCATGGAATTCTTCACAGTTTGGATGGATCAAATCTACCCCTTTATGTCACCTTTCCATAAAACACCCTAACCAGTTACAGGGGCAAACCTCAGGATCACTGTGCAATTTGATCAGCTCTGCCACAGGTGAGCAAGGACACTCATATCTACAGAAACAGGCAGATTCCATTGCACCACTCCAAGTTTGTCCCATAAATAAAATGTCTGTAAATATTTCAATACTAAAGTGTTGAATCTGTGAAAAACAAGATAGAATCTTTTGAAATAAGTGGGCAAAACCAACCCAAAACTTGGCAGTGGCTACAGAGCCCTGGGATGTCCATGGGAACAGAGTGATGCAGAGTTTGGGGATGCAGTGGATGGGACAGGACTGGTGCCTGAGGGAATGGGTGACACTGAAGAGCACAGGGCTGCAGCTCCATCCCTGCTGAAGGCAATGCAAACTGCCTTCTCAAAGTCAGCAAGCCTACAAAAGACTAAAAATTCCCCCCAAGGATATATGACAGGAACCTAAGGGTAACGTCAGCCTCTCCCCATTTTTAGGCAGCGTGTTCAGACTGCTCTCTTCAGCAG
>NW_008669193.1:25816-33987 GCF_000695815.1 Acanthisitta chloris
TGCTCCTCCTCTCCCCCCTTACACACCTCTTACAGACTCATCAGCATCTGCTGCTGTTTGGTCACTTTTCCTTTGTCATCCATTCATGCCTTTAATTTAGACTTCAACCTCAGGGAAGCCATAAAAGCCTTGTGGAAATCAAGACGTTGTTGAGCAGAAATGGGATGTGTGCAAATACTCTTGTTCTTGCCCAAGAATCTGAGAGCACATGCAGTGCCATCAGCTGACAGCACACACATACGCTCCCCGACAGTTACATAAACTCAGCTGTTAAAATTACATGCCATTATATAACAGGTGAAAACACAGGCTCCAACCTGCCAGCGCAGCGAGCGGGGCCTGAAACGCTGGGATTTAGGAAAAGCTGTGATTTGGTATAAGAAGTCAGTATTTGAGACCCCACTAGAAGAAAGGAAGCTTTATTTTTGTAGCACTTTGTATGTTTTAAGTGAGCCATCATACTAGTATGGAACGCAGTGGGATAATGTTCCCACTGCTGGCTCTGTCTTAGGGCAGAGTATCTTCTCACATCCATCAAAATACTACAGGTAGAGTTTGCTTGGGGTGTAACAAAGGCCTCTGGTTACTACAGGGCAAGGAAGATGAGGTTGTCCCAAATTCAGCTCCAGTCAGTAATATTCTCAGACACTAATCAATCATTCCAGAGCCTCATGCCACCATAGCTAGGCCCTGATTTTTTGGAAATGCAGTGCCATCAGCAGCTGTGGTAAAACCAGTCAGCAAGAAGACAGATTGCCTATAGTAAATAGAGCCCAATTAGTTTAAGTGTCCAGAAGTTACTACTGAATTATCTATATTTTAATAGTTTCTCATCAGTAGTATTTTCACTAGGTTTGGAGGAATTCAAGTCCTATTTATTCAAGTCCTATTTTTATGCTCTGTGCGAGACTTGAATTACATGACTGAAAAAATAACTGATTGGAAGAAACAAATTCTATTTATTTTTCGCTTCATTAACTCAAAAAATCAGTCATCTGTTCTCAAGCAACATTGCTTCGAAGCAAAGGTTATACACATCTCCTTCCTGTGGACCTGAAACAATTCTGTTCTGTAAGTTCATGGGAGTCTCCTCTTTGATCCCTCCTATCCAGGGGATCCTGTCTGGTGACCAGGATCAAAGACACTACCAACTGCATGCCCAAAATCAGATCCCATGCATGGTTTAAAGGAGCTACCAGAGTGCAATATATACAGGTCTGTTAAAGAGAAATTCAACCCCAGCACGAGACAAAACAGCTCAGTTTAGGATGGTTTAGGAAATAAAGAATTAACACTTATAACCCCAGAATTAACACTTATAACCCCAGAATTCTGTGACATATCTACCTATAAATTTACCTTAATACATAACCTAAAGAACAATGAATGTGCATCACTTGTATTTTAAAATAAAATGTTCAAGTAAGGACTGGCAGTGCAGGATCATTATTTCTCATTACTGCCATTATCAGCATGAAAATATTAGAACACACACGTGAGCTTGTCATTAAATACACCACAGCTGTTTTTAAAACTAACTGAATCATAAATCACTACAAATAAAGTTATCAGAAAAGGGAAAATTTTAAAGCTATGTGAGCAAGAGCAAAGCACAGCTTAGGGCTAGCACAGCAATCTCATAACGGGATACTTTCAGTCAAGTCTTGGATTAGATCCATGTCTCTCTGGTATGTCACTGGGAAGAGTAAGGCTCTGGAAAGGCAAGTGAGTTGTAGATATGCTGGTAGCACAACAGGAGATGGTTCCTACAGCACTCAGCTCTACTCCATCCTGCCCAAGGTAGAGCAAAGGGTCACTGTGAGAGTTTAAGCAAACACTCAATGCTAAGACCAGGAAGACATTTAAAAGCCTGGGAAGAGGCTGCAAAGGAAGAAGCTTTCTCGTTTTCCAAGTTCATCTGCAAGATGAAAAGCATCCACATCTTTATAGCATGAAGATAATTTGTAGCTAGAAACCATGCTAATTTTCATTATCATTTCATTGATTCCAATGCATTTAATATGCTTGCCTGCAGCTAGAGCAGATGACAGACAGCTTTACTTGGGAATTGTCCCGACTTTTAAAAATCTCTATTTCTCTCTGGAGAGCTTTGTCATTTACATATTAGTCATTTCAGAGCTCACTGGGTATGTTTTGGCCTTCTCCTGAAGCACAGGAGCTGTACCTGCCCCACCTGTAGCTCCCACACTGCCCTGGTGTCCTCACTGTGACACTCCTGGGATTAACTGAGTGAGGCACAATCCTGCAGCAATTTGCACAGAAATCCCAGAGAGAACAGATCAGTGAGTGTACAAATGTGGGCACCCTTACAGGATAGAGCCTCTCAGTATTACAGTGCAAAGTATGTTTGGGATCAATTTTTATTTCATTGAAGAAAACTCTCCAAGGTTGAAGTGTTTCAATATTTTACATTTTAGTAAGTAAAAAACTGAAGGCTTGATTTTCACATGTTGATTTTTTCCAAGTAAAAAGTAGTTTTAGCTCCCCATTTTTTTTATTCCAGGCTAGAAAAGGTTAAGAATCTAACAGCAAACACTATAACCTATCAGTAATTTTTCTTATCATGCCACTATTAACTTGTTTTAAAAAAAGCAAAGCAGATCTGCATGTTTATAGAACTAATTTTCTTATCTCAAGTGTCAGAGCTCATTCATGCAATATGCCACTATGACATGCTTTGATAGAATTCTTTATTAAAAGCATGGATCAGAGAAGCCATTGAGAAAATACATAATTATCAAGTTAATAACATACAGACATTCTGTTTATGGGATTACTCAGCTCTTTATGCTTTCAAAGCAAACCACTCCTTTGCTTTTCCACTACCAAACTTAGGCAAGTCAAGAGCTTCTGACTCATTAGAGAAAATCATTAACTTTTCCTATGGTACAGCAAAGATTTGGTCATTCAACATTTCCAACACCAAAGGATATTGAATCTTCAAGGAACACAAAACAAACACGGTCTGAAAGTAAGTATTTTCACTGTCGGTTATATCAAGGCAGTTTGACAACACCAGTCTAAACCAGTGGCTGCAGTCCACCCAGTTTTATTCTTCCCTTGATGTGCTGGTTCCAAGCACTTGTTTGACCCCATGGTGAGCTGGTTCAGGAAGTTAAGCTGGCAAAAAACTAACTGTACAAAAATAATCCCACAGGGAGGGGCAGGGCTGCAGCAGTGCTGGTTTGGATAGGCTGGTTGAGGCTGGTAATGAGCCACATTAATCATTTATGTATTTCTGCCTTTTTCCTCTCCACAACAAGATGTAAATCCAAACCTATGACTACTGGACCAGGAGTAAGGGAAGTCCTATGCCTATTAGACCAGGAGTAAGGGAAGTAAGGACACATGAAATGGCTGTTTGTCCATGAAATGACATCTTGGGTTTAGAAACATTTGACAAAACACCTTCAGACTGCAAAGCATTCCAAGCAATTGATTAGAAGCTATTTTCAAATCACCAAAGAACTGTTTGAAAGGCTTACCAGAAACATTAATTGATGTTCCTGCATCGATAATTCCACTGTTGGGCCTTACACAGTATCTACGTGGTGCTGTGGTCTTAACTTTGAAGCACACATTTCTGTCTGTAGGATTGCCGAGTTTCAGGTTTGTGGTGACAACATCTGTGAAAGGACCTGGAGAGGAGGAGCAGAACAGAAGCAGACTTGAAACAACACAGAAAGCACTTTTCAAGCAGAGGCTAAGCAGGTTCTAAATCTCTGTTCACAAATCTTGTAAAGTAATTAGATGTCCAATTTCCACCTAGGGCACGGACAGATCACCGTGCACGCAAGGCTGAGGGTGCAGCCAGGCCCCCCAGCACTGCCTGCAGCACACTCCAGCACCAGCCCAACAGCTGAGCTGATCAGCAGCAGCCAAACAAAAAGGGGAAATCATTTACACAGTGTGCCAACACAGCATGGCATTCAGAGGATGCCAAGTTCTCTGCTCTAACTGCTGAATCCCAGTCAGCCCAGGCTGAGAGGTACCACATGTACCCAGTGTTGTAGGTGATAAGTGCTAAGTACAGCACAGTTTGTTAACTAGGCAGGGAGTGATAACAAAGGGGCTACTACAGAGCCATCTGCACATGAAGCTGTGTCTCCACACAACCAGATTCCACCAGAAATGCCATACCAAACCAGCAAGACAACCTTTCAGAGTACACCCCCTTTTTCCTACCAACTTTGGTTTTTTGTTTTTTTTTTGTTTTTTTTTTTTTGTTTAATAACTCTCTTGGCTACTAGGAACTATAAACCAGAAGAAATAAAACAGCCTACCTCACCCAGTACAGGAAACAACCATGTGGAAACAGGAAAATTCTTAGACACTGAGAGCACTGGCAAAGATTAGCAGAGCCAGAATCAAACCATTGTCAAGTTGTGCAGCACCAAGTGCAGGAAAATCCATTTCTCCCAGGCTCCAAAGTGCCCCAATCCCTCAAGTTAGAGGAAAGACTGATTTCCTACAAGGCACTGCTAAATCAGACAGGTAGCACACAGCCACACTGCCTGCTCAGATGCTAAGGAAGTAAAATTAAAAGAAATATAACCACACTTTGATCAACTGTCTTCTGCATAAAAGTGATTCATTTGATGCCTGAATAACAGATCTTCATCTGTCCTCAGGAGTAAAAGCAAATTGGTCAAAAAAAGCATCAAACTTTCCCTTGCAGAAATGACAGCCCTAAAATTGAAAGGGTGAGTGACGATGATAATAAAAATACTGGCAGGCAACATTCCTCCATCCTCCTCCTGCAGCATGGTTGGCTTAAAATAATTTAAGTTTGCTTCTTTTTATACCAATTTATCACACAAATTTGTCTCCCAAGATGATATTTAATACAGCTGTAGCAGTCCTGCAACCTTTATCCTCAATCCAATTTGTTTTAAGAAGGGGAAAGCCCCAAAACAATCACACAGAGAAAGACACCCAAGCAGCACCATCCCTGCCTGCACTCTGAATCAGCTCTGCATTTACAATGCAACCTGGGAGCAAAAAAAATAATTGGAAGCAATAAAATGTTCAGCTCCCATGGCAAAGAGTTCACTAAACCTGTGCCTGGTGAAACACTGAGATGTGAAGGAGAATGAAACACAGCTGTCAAGTTTTCTCTGTGTTCTGCATGCAGAGAGAGACCTTCAGCCTAATGGAAAATAACTGAGCAGGAGCAGCCAGGAGTTGTTAAAGAAGTTAAAAAAGCCAAACCATGAGAAAAATCCAGCAAGCATTTAGGTGTGTAAAGACAGTAGCAGATCTTCTAACTGGGAGAAATCGAACATTTCAGAAGAAATTCCATGATGCCTAAGCATTAAGGATGTGTCTTTACTAAAATATTACAGCCTGAGCTGTTCCAGCACAGAGGGAGGGTTGGCTGTGCAAAGCCCTACATATGCAGCAGCATCCTCAGCAGAGCTTTACTGGTCTGCATGCTGGGATAGATTTCCTGGGGGAAATACCATGTTTTTACTTGGCTGATCCATGAATGCATGTGGGATTTGCGTGCCCCAGCACAGAGCTGCTGTTTGAAACAGTAATACGACAACAATTCTGTGTGTAAAATAATTTCCAACCGGAGTTACTTATTGCTAACATAGATCATACCAAAATATTTGGCAGCAAAACCCTCCAGCAGACGGAATTCATTTCTTCTTGTCTGCTTGATGTTTCCTCTGCTGTTCTGTCCACTAAACTTTACAGAGTTTCTTGAGCTACATTTTCCCCCCAATTGCAGGTTTTACACATCAGCCAGCACAACTGTACTAGAAGGCTGACATCTGCTTTCAGTAAACCTGTGTGCAGGCGCAGTCCTTCTGGCACTGCTGTTCCAACACTGCAGCAAAGCAAAACACAGCAGACAAACACAGGATTAATGTGCCATTGTAGGTGCTCTGAAGTGTGCAAAAAAATAAATAGATAACAGAGCATTACTCAGGGGTAATTGGGGCATGGCAGGGAAATATTATCAGCTTGGTTGCCTGCCTTTTGAGCAAGGCCATGGACTGTCAGCTCGGGCTGCAGTGAAACCTTCACAGCCTGTTGCTCCATCACTGTAACCAAGGTCAGAATTTTTGGGGGAGGTTGGAGTATGTGGCAGATAAACACAAGCTAATTCTGCACTGGAGATCCACTTTTGCCTTCCAACATTTGGAACTGAGCACTGGAGATAAGGCTGGTGTGGGTATTAACAGACATAAAGACACACTTCTACTCTGGAGCTTTGTTTTCCAATGCAAGGCATTAGGACTCCTGGAATCATACCCAGATACACTTCTTTCTGATGATCTGTCCTCACTACAAGGAGATGAACTATTTATACAGTATATGCAGCACCTGGACACTGCCTGCACCCCTAAGGTGAGCTGTGAGCACAACCACAATCAGACTGGTGCATCTGGATGGCACTTGGGTAAAAGCAACAAGTTCAGCCAGGACTGATTCTTACTGAGCTGCACTCCTAAAACCCACAACACATACTCCATTATACTATTTTCAATGTTTTTCTATTTTTTGATTGCTCTTACTATTGCTCCAGAAGCAACTTAAACTAAGGCAGGAGCTTGTCAAATGACAATTTGCACTTTAAAACCATCCCAACTATGTTTCTCACGTGTTTATTAAAGATCATGAGAAAAATGCCACTGGTGTCATCCCAAGGACAAAGTTATGGGAAACTGGGTCTGTACATGCATCATCTGACATGGGGTTGTCATGGGAGCAAGTTGTCTACAAGGAAGAATGTAGTAAATTGAACTTGGTGGTGAAAGTCTGTAATATTCCACAAGGGCTTGATGACTTTTTCCTGCCAAAATAAAGACAACTTGTGTTAATACGAACTGGGCATCCAGTGATATGCAAAGTAGCAGCCCTACTGAAAGGAAAGGAAACATCTCCTCATATACTCATGCAACAGCAAACAGTAAGAGGTATCACAGTTTTCCATAGGGCCACTTTTCAGCAGGGTTATTTCCAAGCTACAGCTGTGGCTTTCCACCCAGGAGCTACACATCCAACCCTACACATTTGAGGATCACAGCCATTATCTCAGAATTTGCTATGCTCCATTTCCTATTCAAACACCAGTGCTGTATCAATCTTTCCTCAGAGTGCCATTCTGCAGCACACTGCATTATAATATCCCACATCATGGTGGCAATAATACAAAACTCTGGGAATTAGGTCAAAAGAACATGATGTCAACTCTATTTAAATTTTAAATCACTCTCATTGCAATAAAAATTGCCCATAATTGTACCAGCAATTCCAGGCTGATAACTTTTTGATCAGTACTCGCTGTGACGTTACACAGAGCTACATCATTTGTGCTGAATCTTAACACAACCACTCTCACCTCAACCAAAATTCCTTGGCAAACAGTCCTCAAACTGTTTGGCATGTGAAAGAAGTATCAGCAGAGGGAAAGCTTTGATGGCACAGGCTTGGACAGGAGCAAACCCAATAGGCAGAGTCCTCTGCAGATTTGTACTTGCAAATCCTACTACATCTTTGTAATTAACTCCACACACCAGGTGGGCCACAGTCCCAGGGCTGCTTTATTCCTTCATCAGTGCATCTCACCGCTGAGAGGGGAGCTCTCCTCTGCACCACCTGCCTGTGCAAGCTGCACAGTGTTCCCCTGTGTGTGCGAGGGCCGAGCCAAGGAGCTGCTGGGCTGGCAGCTAATCCACTTACCAGACAGGGAGGGAGCAGTGGGGAACAGAAAAAGGAGAATCAGTTTTCAGACAGATCAAGCAGCACTCAGATCTGGCATCAGGGAAACTGCATCTTCCTGCACAGCATTCTGCCAAATTGAGGCAACAAAGTCTCCTACTTAGTAGGTTAAAGCTAGCAAGCACATCTAGGCATATGCACTGCAGTCACACTTGGAGTGCTGGCATAGCTGTTGAGAGTAATTAAGGCACGTGCATAATATTACTGTGCTTAAATCTAATGCAAATCCTCACCAGTTTAAAGCCAGGCATCCCCTTCAAAACTCAGGGAACTTTTCAGAGCAAAGCACTGCAAGATTACTGGATACAATTGTGGTGATGTTCAACTGGCGACCATTGATCCACAAGACTAAGAATAAATTCCAATCAAGCTGCCTGTGTTATTCCCAGAGTGTTTTAGATGCACTTTAATCATCT
>NW_008669193.1:34008-44508 GCF_000695815.1 Acanthisitta chloris
GCTCACCAGACACGTATCCCACAGCAAGGTAATTGGAAACAGGCAGAAATACAGGCAGAGCTTCTAGTGAGATAACCTCTCTTGTACTTCCTTTGTGGGAAGCAGTGGAATGCAATAATAGGAGGGGAAGGACGTATTTCACCATGGTTTAATCCCATTGATGTGTCAGATGAAAGTCATTAATCACCTGACACATTAATCAGCCATAGGAAGGTAACCAAGGAATCTTTAATAAGAGAGATGGTGGAAAGCAGCAGAGGGAAAACCTAAATAGTTTTGTGACTGTTCTCAAGAGCTCAAATCCTACACGTGACTAGATGTCCACATGGAGCAGTAATTCATCCAGTGGAAGAGCCACACTGACCCTGTGTGTGCCAGGGAAGAGGAGGGGGTTGAAGGTGATACTTCAGGCTCTCTCCCCACCCACACACCACGCTGGCTCCTGCTCCCACCAGAGCTGTTACCCCTCAGACTGGGGATGCTTCTTGCTCTGCTCTCGTATGTATGAACCTACCTCAGAGCCCTAAGAGTGTATCAGCATCACCAATAAAACCACCAGTCACCTCTCCATCTATTTCAGCCTTTCTACTTAGAACTTTCCTTGTCATCATACCTGAGCTGTTTCTCAGTTCCCTTACTATGCCTCTGACAGCATAGTCATTTCATAGAACATTTCATTTTCATGATTTATCCCATTTTATTTTTGAGGCTGTCTATCAGCATTAGAGACAGTCAAAATAAAAACACTAGTGCTGTGCAAGAGGGCTCAATAACAGGTGAAGAACTTGCCTTACTGCACGCTTCTTTTTAAATCTATATATAAAGCTGATGACCTTTGAAGATAAACACTAAACCGAAAAAAAAGCTGAAATGTCAAGCAAGACATCTTGAGCTATCAGCCAGGTGCCTGTGAATCAAGAACACCCAAGATCCAATCAAACTCTCCCACCACCTTACTTGTCTTTAGACAAATCACTTAAGGGTTCGATCTGCTGCTATTAAGAGCCTTAAGAGTTGACAGCAACTCCAAAACAGAAGCAACTTTGGACCCTTAGAGTTTCTCTCTCTGTAAAGTCAGGAGAATACTTACCTAATTACAGAGAATCTTGTGAAGATTAGTGTTTTAAAAAGTACCATGTGCCAAGTTTTAATCATCATCATCATCTGGCTCTGGAGACATTCATAATTAAGTGAGCGTTTGCAACTTTTGAAATCACAGAAGTTGAAGAAATGAGAAACAAGAAGAGTCTGTGTTTCATAAACATCTGCTATCACAAGTAACTCACAGAGAGGACCCAACAACTCCAAATTTGATAATGATTATTAAGAAAATTCCTTGTTTAGATCCCTTGCCAACCTTCCAACCTCAGCTCAGAATGTAAATGGAATTAGCTAGAAACCCTCACCCCTATGGAATCAGTTTCTCTACTCTTAGCACCCACATCCTCACCCAAAAGAGCCCTTGAAAGGAGTGGCAGGAGGGAAGTGGGACCTTCTACTTCTGCTGGATCAAGCAGGAGAAGCCTCGATGAAAAAACTCTTACAAAAATAGAAGCACCATCCCAATCACTTCCCATGCAAGAGCTGAGGCAGTGGAGCAATGTTTTTAAAGAAGTGTGTAATCAATCAAGTGACCCAAGAGGGAGAAAAACAAGAAGATGCAGAAGCCCAAAAAAATTACATGATCCAGGTGCCAAAGTTGGAGCAAGGCTGGTAGTAAATTATTCCATTTGGATGGATTAATCCATGTCCTCCTCTGGCCAGTTTTGGCATAACTATTTTTCTCAGAGCATGTCTCATGCTTAATGGGGAAAAACTAGAGACCAAACAAATGTGAGACCGCAGACTATTTTCAGGGTATCTATTAGTATGTAATTTTTGTCACCTTTTATCCCTCAGAGGATCATTAACAGTCTGACTTCACAGCTGTAAGAACTGAAAGGCCATACATAAGCTTGCCAAGAGAAACAGAAGAATATGTCCTTCATATAATTTTGGTACCAGTGTCACTTGTTTTTCCCAACTGATCTCTTCAGAGTTTCATTACACCCAAACAAACTTACAGCAAACTTCTGCAACAAAATCTCACCAAATGAAATATTTTCTCCACATCCTCAACTTAAAACAGATTTCTGCACACAATTGCATAAACAGGAGGCTGATAGCAGCCTTGGAGAGCTTTGAGAGGTGTATCTCTGTTTCAACTGTGCTTTCAGATCCTTTCAGAACCGAATGCCAAACATATCGTGTTGCTTTGCTTGTTCCACTCACAAATATCACATGTACCAACTCTCTCCAGGTATGGAAACAGCTCAGAACATAGTGGCACAGCAGCTGCATCTCTTCTACTCACAGTAGGACACCTACATGACCTGAAGCCTAACCCTGGGGGTTGCAGGGTGGGCATGGAAAGGACACTGGAACAAAGCTCAGGCCCCCAGGGAGGAGTGAGGATGCAGCAGCAAAGACTGACATGATGCTGAGCTGATGTGCAAAAACAGCTAAAGACTGAAGTCAATGTAAAGTTTCTCCCTGGAAGAAGCATCATGACTTTAATCACCATCCCAAACTACATTTTTTCTTGTGAAGTAATGTTTCCCGGTCTAATTTTCATCACTAATCTCCATTTCAAATGCACATTAAAATGTTAGGGAAGGAGCAACTTAACTAATTTTATGCTCACATATACTCTTCAAATAGACAAATGTGATGTGTAACTTAAATAGCAAATGAGCAAATATTTGAAGTGCAAAACTAGGCATAAATTGGAAATACCAGAAGAAATAAGCAAAATCAGAGATTTTTGGGATGCACAATGAGTAGCTGCTTTTCTGATTAGTTTAAAATAACCAAGCCACATTAAATAGGCAGTGGGACACTACTTATAGCTACAAATTAGGAAAGAATTCTGAATTTAGCAAGATGTGTTTCTGGAGAGCCACTTGAAAACTAGCCTATTAACTGTATTTCGGGATCAGAGGGGAAAAAAAACAAACCCAAAGCACAGCAAACCAAAACTGAATCAGACATTTAGTCAGAAGCAGTGACAAAACTTAATCAGAAAAAAATCCCCCAACCAACCCTGAGAGTTTATACTGTGTGGCACAGAACAAGATACAAATGTCAAGTTGTCATCTTCAAACCTAAACTTCCATCTTTTCCAACCTAAACAATTCCATGAGTCTATGATTACCTGTCCCATGGTCTGATGCCAGTAAGAAGAGCATAAAACCAGCTACACAATAGTAAAGAAAAACAACCTTAATGCTCCTCCACATTTACTCCTAGTCTGGTAGAACTGTAGGAAGACAAGAAGAGGAGATACTGCAAACCAGAGAAAATGCAAATATTATGAGAAGATGTAAAATATATTGTTAATTCACATATCAGAAGCAGCAGCAGCTGCCACTGTGGCAGTCCAAGCATGAAACTGCACATGGGAGAGGGTGAACTCCTGCTGTGAGGAACATCAGGAGCACCAGGGAGGATGAAGTGGTTTGATGGGAAAGAGCAGTCTGGGGAAAAACAAAACAGTGCAATGTTTTTATCCTTAAAGAATTACACAGTCATCTGACATGCCTTCTACAAGCACAACCGACTTGAATCAGGCCTTTAAAACTGCCTGCAAAAACATAAGGTTTGGCTCCATAGTGAGCCCCACACCTACATGATTTTATAATCTGCATCCTAAGTAACTGGATCACCAGGCAAACCTCCCCCTTCTCTATTTTTCCAGCCCTCATGGAAACCAACCAAGAAAACAGGATTAAATTTAGACCGATACAATCTTTAATCCATGCACCATGGTATGAGGGACTTCGTTTCCAGCTCACAGAACTAGACACTAAAGGAGTTTAGTAAAGAGATTATTTTCATAAAGTATTTATAATAACGTGGGATAAGTACTGCAGGCAGCAGCACTACCCAATCTGTACAAATGTTTTTGAGGCCAGAAGAATTAGGGTTGAAGTAAGCAATTTTCAGAACAGCTCTAATACAGAAGGGATAGACTCAGTCACCTCTCAGTCTGGATTGTCTTGCTAGTGTAAACAGGCAATCACTTCGGTCCGGGTGTGTTTTAATCCTGCGCTGAATTAAACATGGAAATGGTGATTCGCTTTGCATACGTTTTCAATGACAGCAAGATTGTGACAGCTGCTCCAGACTGATGGCACAAATCCCTCTCTACAAAAGGTTGCCTAGCAGGCCAAGTTTTCAATTCAACAACATCCCAGACATCTCAGAAAATATTCTATATGCCTCGACAGACATCTCGGTCTGAAAGGATTTCTATACTGAATAAATACTGGGTCAAATGCCAGAGGAAGAGATTTAGCACGAGTCTGGCCCTCAGCTGAGACAAACTGGTATTTAGGTATTCATATATGTATGTAAAACAGGCTTTGTTTCTGCCTCTGGTCATCACACAGGGAGACAATGAAAAGAGGCTTCAGTGTTCCTTGCTGTAGGAACTGTCACACCAGTGCCAAAGTCCCTCATGCTCAGAGGTCTAACTGGGAAGAGTTCCTGGCCTAACCAGTGAGGATTTACTTGGAGAAAAAAAACCTGACTTGCAGCAGCAAGATGATAATGTTAAAGATCGTGTTCCTTACAAATAGAAAGATGAAATTTAAGTCTGAAACAACAGCTGTTAGCACAAACAGAACTGTTGCAAACAGCATCAATAAAGGCTTTCAAAGCCAAGCAGCCACACTGACAGGGAAAGCAAAAAGGCTGTTATTGTACCAACTATGAAATGCATTCAGTAGTTATTAGCTGTTCCCAGCAGGCAGCAAACATAGGACCAATATGGTAACAAGATAGTAGAAAATGAGTGTGACTGCAAGATGTGGGCAGAATTAGCAAGGGTCATTTGACTCCTGCACTGCCTTGGCTGGACAGAAAGCTCAGAAACAAGGCAAACCCTCACTCACCCACTGCTCTACAAAAAAACTGCATTACAACATATGTACGAGTTGTTCATTTGATCCAAAACTCATTTGGTGCAATCAATACCTTCCAGATTTGGCTGCACACAGCAAATTAAGCTGCTTTTAAAATTGGGTATTTGTTCATAGATGTAAGCTGACCTGAGCTCACGGAGTTGGATCATTTGCTATGGTGATGATGCCTTTTTTCCAGTTGAGTTTCAAAACAGATCTGACAATCTATTTAAAGGCTTGTACTTGAATTTTTACAATCCTAATTCTGAACTAGAGAGCAATTAAACAAGATTCAGCCTTGTACTCAGAGGCAGCTAATCTAAAAAGA
The DNA here is from genome assembly GCF_000695815.1 of Acanthisitta chloris. Taxonomy (NCBI): domain Eukaryota; kingdom Metazoa; phylum Chordata; class Aves; order Passeriformes; family Acanthisittidae; genus Acanthisitta; species Acanthisitta chloris. Next base: position 39,280 of record NW_008669193.1, read on the forward strand.
AAGAAAGCATTTCATGACCACTGGTAGTTTTTAACTTATAAAACCCGTGTAGTGAGGAAAAATAGGTAATAATTTTACCTTCCAATGAGAAGGAACTATCAGAAACTGTGCAAATTTCTAGTCCATATTCCTCTTCAGGGGTGAGAGGACATTGCACATGGCATGCAGAAGAGCAGCTGGTAAATACCATGTTCTGCTAAGCACCCATGTGAACCTGCACCCACTGACACATTAACTGTGTCTCTATCTTGCCATGACAGCCAAGCTCCTAGGACTGGAGACAGGCACTGCTCACACATGTATTTTCAACATAATTTGTTGTCAGCTGTATCTCCAGAAGTGATGAACAGAGGACACATCGCATCGACCCAACCAGCCTGGCAGTCTGCCACCCCGATGAGCTTCAAACAACAAACTTGACAAACTTTTTCATGTCTCATTGCAGTGGTTGCATAGCTTAAAGTGAGCTGAAAATCCATGCACAAACATGAGATCCCCAAGGAACAGGAATGTAGCAATGTGTGTCCCATCCCTTGCAGTAAAGGCAACCAGCTGATCATATTGAAAACACTAAAATCCCACAAAACTAAGAGAAGCAATGGCCAAAGAACAAATTTTATCACTGTGCACAAAACTAAGAGAAGTAATGGCCAAAGAACAAATTTTATCACTGCATTAGAACTTCCCTTGAAACAGTAACACTTTGATCCCATTATTGTTTCTAACTTCAACGGGAATTCTTAACATCTATGCAGTACAAAATTATTCAAAAGTCCTTAACCCATAAATCACATTGGCCAAAGCCTCCAAGCAGATTGTGGTATTTTTGGACATAGTCTTGGGAGACCTAAATACATTAATTAAACTTAACAGAAGATGCAGCTAAACCTCCTTGACTGCTTCACACATCTCCATTGTTCTTTGGTGCTCTAACCATCCCAGCCAAACTTTCAAGTGTCTCTAAGTCCCCACACGTGCAATTCCTGTTCCCTTTCTCAGTGGAGCTGTTAGTGCACAGGACATCAACAGATTAAGGAAGTTCAACATAAGCACAATCTTCACTTACTCCACCTTCCAAAGAAATGAGATGTGGTATAAAGGAGACTAACAAAGCATCACTCTCCTGCTTTTACCTCCAGTTTTTTTCCTCCAAACACCTCTTTTAAAGTGAAAAGTCTATGTAAAGTGATGAAGTAATTACAAAACTAATGGAGCACGTGAAGTCAGAATAATTCAGTGAGATGCAGCAGGTCTGTACAACTGTAACAAACACTTAATAGAATAAGTTATTGATTTTAGCTAAGCTGCAAGAAAAGTGAGCACAACATGAACTGCACCAGAAAAGGCCTGATTTTGTTTGATAATTGGGCTGCATTTTGGGCTAGATTAGTTTAGATTTAGGAAACCTGCCTGTTACTTAAATACTATATCCTCTGCTGAGGTCTGCACCTTGATAATCCAATTCAAATATGTAGAGAGATGTAAAGGTTTACTCGCATTTAATGCAGCAACAATGATTTTACTCAGAATCAGGCCAGGCAAAGGGGATGGTACATTTTTCAGCAGCAAAGCAGATAGCCATTGGCACAGCAGCCTTCAGAGAGTACAGAAATCCTAGCACTGACTGCCATTCTGCTGTGAATACCAGGAGAGCTCTAACAGCTCAGAGAAAACAGCATGTAAATTTTCAGCTGAAAAGATGCATATTAATTATACTAAACAGGCAACTCCTCACAACCCTGGCAGTATTTTACATTCTTAAACACAGCCTGTTCCAGTGGCAGTGAGCAGAAATCCCTATTTATCCAATGCAGAACAGAACGAGCAGCACAGTCAAATCCAATAACTTCGAAGCAGGTATGTTTCAATCATTGCTGACAGATACTGACAGGGACTGAAATGGAACTGTACATTCTAGTGGCAATGTCTGACCAAGTCCTTAACCTCCCCGCTGAGAATTGGCAACTGCAGGTTCAGGAAAGACTGATTTTACATCCCAAATGTTACTGAACTGTTGGACTGAAGAGCCTTAGCCTGGTATCTGGTAAGAATGGGATATCCCTGTCACATCCAGGAGGTTTTGCACACTTGCACTGCAATGTCCAGACCTGGCTGGAGTTCACACTGGCTGACCTGAAGGAGCTCAAACTGTCTTCTCAGGGAGTGGCAGTCACCAAACCACAGCAATGCAGGTTACACAAGCTGCATGGGATTGTGGCTAAATGCTAAATACTGAACACTTGCAGTGCTGCAGAGACACTGTTGGGCTGAGCACATCTATCCGGGCTGAGGCCACACCTTTGGGCTGCAGCTCTGCTGAAACAAGGGGATCACTCCAACCACTGCCAGCTGACAGCTTGGAACCAACCTTGGTAAGCCCCAGGCCAGGTCTGAACCCGTTCTATTCAGGCTGGAGAGTATTTGCTGTTCTGGTTGATCGTTGTCCCCTTTGCAGAAGGCAAAGCTACACAGGGACACATTGCATAGGTGTAAAATCCCATGCTGGGGACAGGAACCTGCGTCCCCACCTGGCAGTGAGCTCTGCGAGGCACTGACCGTGCCTGGCAGTACTGCCGTGAGCCACTTGGGGAGCAGGGACAGAGTGCTGAGTCACAAGTCCAGCCTAACCTGTAGCAAACCTCCAAAAACGTTCCCAAAATGTCCCTCAGCCTGTGCCACCCCCGTTCTGTGAGTGTCCCTCCCGACACCCTGTGACTGCGGAACATGCAGCAGCATCTCAAACATACTAACCCAGGCAAGTTCTAAAAGAGGTTAGATGCTAACAAAGTTTTTCTTGCTGACAGGAAACAGCTGATTTCTATTCCTGACGGGTATATGTGATGAAATGACAGGCTGGGCAGTCACCCTGAGAGGCACAGGAGGCAGTGCCTGCAGCACAGAGTTGGCACTAACAGCTGGATCACCTAGCAAAAGGGGCCACAATTCCACATCCACAAGTTTAAATCGAGTCATTCCTAAACTCAGAGTCTTGAATGCTGCAATGAATTCTTGGCAGATTGATGTTAACTCAGATTAAAACAAAGAAGGAAAAAAAAAAGGGAAATATAAGTGTCCTGTGTCGCAATGATCTTCTCACCGTTTGTAACCACTCCAGCCTGAGCAGTAAACCTTTAGTATGGTGATTTCCCACCTAGGCTGCAAGTCTAAAACACCCGAGAAGTGGAGGACAAGCCAGTAAAGCTCCTGTTTCACATGGCATCAAAGCCCAGGGCAAGGAAATGGGCACCTCCAGCCACCTAATGGTGTCCTGCCTCCCACGGCTCACAGCTGCATTTCAGCACAGCACATGCTGCTGCTATTTTGGAGCGTGTGTGCTGTGGTGGAGGAGATGCGAGGCGGGGAGGAAAGACAACCCCTGCTCGTGTTCACATGCTGTGAGAAAAAAAAATACCACCCTAGCATGAAAAACTCCTTTGATTTTTTTTTTCAAGCAAGACACAAGCACAGTGTTTTGAAGCAGAACCTCCAAATGAATTTGGAAGATTCCCTGCGAACCAAGGGGCTGTGAAAGCTGCTTTTAAAAGGTCTTCAACCCTTTACAAGCAAAAAGTGCAGGCTGAGAGGTGTGGTTGCAACCCCACACTGACAGGGACAAGTTATGGAAGAAATCCTCATTGACTCTCCTATTCCCAACATCCTCCCTCTGGATTTTATACTGAAGAGCAATACAAAGCACTTGAACAGCATCAGAGCTAATTTTCTGCTTTTTTCTACCTGCCTGCATCTTGATTAAGACCTTTATCCACTTCCAGTGCTTGTGACTCGTGGTTCACAGCCCTACCCCATGGATTGCTGTCCTACATTAAGCACCAGATCTGTCACCAGGAGGGAGCACACCCACAGCAGTCAGCAGCTCCACTGACCTCTGTCATTCTGGATCTACTTGTACGAGGCCAAACAACACCCTGGAAATAAATGCAACTACTTACAAAGGTGACCAAACCATCACACCACAAAATCTGTGGGGCAAGAAATGCTTAGAGCAGAATTTGCTTCATGAATACTTTAGCTGGATCTTTGCTGAATGAAGGACAGAGGTTGCTGAAAAGGACTGGGAGGCAGAGGGATTGCCAAAGCATATGAATGCTGCCCACAGCATTAAGCCTGTTTGAACATTAATATTTAAGTGTACTTTGAAACTAAGCCATTTAATAGCTGCAGTTAGTCAAGTAACATTTTATGTTATGAGGAGTATACATTGCTGGCTAAAGATCTGGCAACTAAAATCACTATGGTTAGTGGATTTAACTTCAATGGCTACTGAATATTGAGCCCAGAACCTCAGCTGAAATGAAAGGCAGCCTGACAAGCTACCGTTATGTCAAGAAAAAAGGGAGTCTGGCTAGGTTTAAACCTACCTGTGATGGAGTGAAAAAAAAAAGAGAAACAAACCCTGAATCACAATTACATCTCATTAGCAAGTCAGTGCCAATTAAGGCCTCACGTTTTGCCCACCTGAGCTTGGATTTGCCTGTTGGCTGAAAGCAATATTCTCCCAGAAGGAGAGCTGATTTTCATCTAATCAGTTAAAATAAAGCATGTCAAAACAACAATAGTTTCCTTCTTAAGCATGTTTGATACTGCTGCCATAACAACATGCAAATACTTCAGCTCACAACAAAGATATATTCATTCCACCCAGTGTTTATTAATGTGCTTTTTGAGAAGGGCACCTTATATTGGTACCAGTAGATTTTGTAAGAGATTTTCTAATAGATTTACTAATAGATTTTTCTAATAGATTTACTAATAAATTTTGTAATGGATTTTGTAATAGATTTACTAATAGATTTACTAATCAAAACTGGCAAAGACCTCAGCTATACTGACCTCCCCTACAGTTGAATACATCCATGAAAGCTTTATTTTTACCAGAAGCCAATAAATGAACCACGATTTTTAATTTTTTTTAAAAAAGAAGCACGTCTGCCAGACAATCAACCAAAGCCATAAAACACCTCCGACCCTGGCCGCATAAATAAACTTGCTGAATGCTTATTTGCAAGCGCAGAATATTGTGTTACAGCCTGCAGGGCAGGGACAGCAGAGAGCCCAGACCCATTCAAGACTTTTATTCCAAGGCTAGATTTGCACGCAGGCCGTTTCATTACCCAAACGGCTTGAATTAGAATTCTAAAACCACAGAATCAGCCGCGTTGGGTGAAACCTTCAAGATCAACGAGTCCAACCCTATTGTGGCTACTAGAC
>NW_008669194.1:0-1273 GCF_000695815.1 Acanthisitta chloris
GTGGAGAAGGACTACCACATGTATCTGGGCATGGTTTCAGCTAGAAAGGGCACTGAATGGAGAAGCAGAGGTCTGATCACTCAGTACTGGTAGGACATGCTGGCCAGGATGATGCGTAGGAACTAATTTTCAGCTTCCAGACTATTTTTTTTCTTCCTTTTTTTTTTTTTTTTTGGATGGGCAGAGGGCAGCTGGGGTTGCTGAGTGCCTCTGTCCTGTGGGGTGGGGTGCCATGCCCTCAAGCACAGGACTGCAACCAATATTTTGAAGACTTTTTTTTCCTCATGAAGACATGCTGCCATAGTGCAGCAGGGACCAAGAGCTTGCTGCTAGCTCTGGTTCCTGTTGTAGCACAACTCATCAGCGACGGCCATAAATGAAGAGGGCCTCAAATCTCCCAGGGAGTGGAGCAGTTTGTTCTCACGGCCTCCCTGCTGCTTCCTGTCAGTGCTCAGACAGCAAACTCCCTCCTGCTGTTGGGGGAACTGTGTCACCCCAAGGCCTGGAAAGTGAGGGACTCATGGCCAAACCAGAAGTGCTATAAAAAGCACCACACTGATATGAATCTTGGTCTTAATCTCAGCTTGAAGCAAGGTTAAGGCCCCAGCACTACACCTCAGAGATCGGTACTGGGGCAGATACTATTCAACATCTTTGTTGGTGACATGGATAGTGGGATTGAGTGCACCCTCAGCAAATTCACTGATGGCACCAAGCTGCGTGGAGCAGTTGATACACTGGAGGGTATGGATGCTCTCCAGAGGGACCTTGACAAGCTTGAGAGGTGGCTGATGCCAACCTCATGAAGTTCAATAAAGCTGAGCGCAAAGTCCTGCACCTGGGTCACGGCAATCCTATAGGCTGGGAGGAGAAGTGATTGAGAGCAGCCCTGTGGAGAAGGACTTGGGGGTGATGGTTGATGAAAAACTCAGCATGAGCTGGCAGTGTGTGCTTGCAGCCCAAACAGGCAACTGTGTCCTGGGCTGCATCAAAAGGAGTGTGGGCAGCAGGCTGAAGGAGGTGATTCTCCCCCTCTGCTCTCATGAGATCCTACCTGGAGTACTGCATACAGTTCTGGTGTCCCCAACATAAAAAGGACGTAGAACTGTTGGAGCAAGTCCAGAGGAGACCACCAAGTTGATAAGAGGACTGGAGCATCTTCCCTACAAAGACAGGCTGAGAAAGTTAGGGCTGTTCAGCCTGGAGAAGAGAAGGTTGTGTGGAGACCTCATAGCAACCTTCCAGTATTTGAAGGGGGCCAATAGGGAAGCTG
>NW_008669195.1:0-666 GCF_000695815.1 Acanthisitta chloris
TGTTATGAGATTCCTTAGGGTGCTGTGGGATGCTGTGTGGAGCCATAGGGTGCTGTGAGGTTCTTTGGGGTGCTGTAGGATTCCATGGGTGCCATGGGATGTCATGGTTGATGGTGGGTTGCTATATAGTACTGTGAGATGCCACAGGGGTGCCCTGGGGAACCATGGGGTGCCGTGGGATGCTGTATGATGCAGTGGGCTGATATGGGGTGCCATGGGGTACTGCAGGATATTCCAGGGTGCTGGGGAGGATGCCATGGGGTGTCATGGGGCACTGGTGCCATGGGGTGCTGATGAGGAGCTGTGAGACACTGTGGGGAGCTGTGGGATGCCATGGGGAGCTGTGGGATGCCATGGGGTGTTGTGGATGTGGGATGTCATGGGACGTGCAGGGTACCATGGGGTGCTGTGGCATGCCACGGAGTGCTCTGTAGTGCCATGGGGTGCTGTGGGGTGCTGACAGCCCCCCCGTGCAGCAGGCTGGCCGTTCCCCTGCGAGGTGGAGGCAGGAGTGTTTGAGGTGCCCGCGGGGTACACGGTGCTGGGCGCGGGGCGCAGCGAGCCCCTGCGGGATGAGGACGACGACCTGCTGCAGTTTGCCATCCAGCAGAGCCTGCTGGACGCTGGCACCGAGACAGACCAGGTAAGACCACCCCTCACCTGACC
>NW_008669195.1:1075-1293 GCF_000695815.1 Acanthisitta chloris
AAGGGGCGGGGCCTAAAGGGGAGTGGCCTATAGGTGTCCAATGGGGTGGAGGTGACAATGAGGGTGTGGCATGGGTGGGTGTGGCTTAAAGGTGCATGATTGGGTGTGACAATTGGGTGTGGCCTAAAGGGGAGGGGCCTAAATATGGTCAATAGAATGGGATAGGGCCATTGGGGTGTGGTTTAAAGGGGGAGGGGCTTAATGGTGTCCAGTCATGG
>NW_008669196.1:0-771 GCF_000695815.1 Acanthisitta chloris
CAGCCCTGTCAATCACCTCTCTTTGCCTCACCCCATCTTAACCCCATCCCACCCTAGCCCTATCAATCACAATGATTAGCTCTGTCAATCACCTCTCTTTGCCCCACCCCATCTCATCCTAGCCCTGTCAATCATGATGCTTAGCCCTATTAATCACAGTGAGCAGCCCTGTCAATCAACTCTCTCGGCCACACCCCCATCTCAGACCCACTCCATCCTAGTGCTGTCAATCACTGTGCTCAGCCCTGTCAATCACCTCTCTTGGCCACACCCTCATCTTAGACCCACCCCATCCTAGTCCTGTCAATCACTGTGCCCAGCCCTGTCAATCACCTCTCTTTGCTCTGAGGAGCTTCAGTTGGGGGGGACAAGGCTGGGGGGGCAAGGGGCAACTCCTGTCAATCACTGCGCTCAGCCCTGTCAATCAACTCTTAGCCCCACCCCAACCTAGCCCTGTCAATCACGACGCTTAGACCTGTGCATCACAGTGCTCAGTGCTGTCAATCAACTCTCTTGGCCACACCCCCATCTTAACCCCATCTCATCCTAGCCCTGTCAATCATGATGCTTAGCCCTGTCAATCCCAATTCTTAGCTCTGTCAATCACGATGCTTAGCCCTGTCAATCACGATGCTCAGCCCTGTCAATCACCTCTCTTGGCCACTCCCCTTTTCCGTTGATTTTCCTCCTCCAGACGTCGATCTCGACCAGGACAGGCACAAACCCGAACCTCGAAACAGCGACGCCCCAAGAGCTGCCCCCTGCGGGCAC
>NW_008669197.1:0-1529 GCF_000695815.1 Acanthisitta chloris
TCGCTCCATCGTCCGGGAACAAAGCGGGTTTTGTCAGCGAGGCATAGCTGAGACTTGCGTTTGCACCCATCGTGTGCTCGGTGTTCGCTTTGTAACGCGAATCCGGCGCTGCTTTTGGCTTGTGTGGCTCGTGGTTTTTCGGATCAAGGCGATCTCCAGAATGGGCTTTTTAAGCGTTGGTTGTTGCGGTGGAAAGATTGCAGGGAGTGTAAGGAACCCGATGGGTTTCAGAGGTGGGAGGGGATGCTCCAGGAGCTGATCCTCTCCCTGGCAGCCCTGGTGGGTGATCCCTGGCCTGCTGTGCCACGCTGCTGGGGAGAAGCTCAGGGACATCAGAGTTCAGCAGTGGAGCCAAAAGGCTCTTTGTGACACCTGCTTTCCAGTCTGGAGCCCTGAAAGGGGTTGAGAGGCTCCCCAGTTCCTGAGGTCTGGGCTTCTTTATTCCCTCTGAACAGAGGAGCTCTTGTAGAGACCACACACCCGTGTTCCCTAAGTTATGCTGTTGTTTCTTCTCTTACAGGAGACTCAGCAAAGTAAGAACAAAAAAAACCAAAACAGAAGCTAATGTATTTGCACCAACTTGCAGGATAATGCTGGTTTCTGCAAACTAGGGATTATAATAAAGCTGTTTGTGTTTCCTAAACAGGTGGAATCACTTTACCCTTGTCCTGGCTGGGTTGAATTAGATCCTGAAGTGCTATGGAGTCAATTTGTTGGCGTAATAAAAGATGCTGTACACGGTAAGGGCTTAAAGATTGCTAAATTAATTACTTATCAAAAATCAGTAAAGTTAAGTTACTCATATTCTAAGATTTCATTTTACTAGTACTGAAAATTCACTGAGCACAGGTCTACAACATGCTGCAGGGTCTGTTCAATCATTACATAAATAAGGACACTTCAGTTACCTCTTTGCTTTTAGTGGGGCCGTATTAGGATTGAAATAGAAGCAGTGTGAATACTTGATTTGTGCATCAGTCACAGCACCTTGTTGCTCCAGCTTTTTGTATATGCATCCTTCCCCAGTGTCCCTCCAGATGCCTCTGTGTACAAACAGAGAGTACTCTTGTTCCCCTTCCAATGCCCTATTATTCTACTGCCACTTTGTATGTGCAAATACAGTGTATGAGAGAAGGAAAGGATGCTGCAGAGTTGTGTTTGCTTGGTTTGCAACCTGACATTGCCACTTTTTCCATTCAAACTATAAGCAAGTCTTACTATTCAATTTCTGTATTACTGTTCTGTTCTATTTGTACTTTAGCCTAAAATTTCCAAGTACTGCATTCACTAAATACACTCAACTCTCTTTTCTGCCAAACTTCTGATGTGAGTTTTTTCCCCTCTTTTCTGGATGCTGCTCTAACCTTGCTCTTCCTCTCTATAACTCCCACAGCTGTCACATTAATCCAGCTCCAGTGTTTTGGAATCTAGTATGGATCACCTTCTGTGCCATGCTGATGCTGTGAACCTGTCAACTGCACCCCAGCTCGCTTTCCCACAGTGCCCCAGCGTCTTTGCCCTGTGCATCA
>NW_008669197.1:1545-19953 GCF_000695815.1 Acanthisitta chloris
CTCCTGTTCAGCCCCTCTTGCAGTTTGGTCTCCAGGTGTTACTCTGTCTCCAAGCTTGCCTCCAGGCAGATCTGCTCATCTCTTCCTTTAGAAGGCTGCCAGGCAACAGGGAAAGTAACCATCAGCAGGTGTAAGCTGCAGCTGATTATTTTGGGCTCTTGGTTTGTTTTCTCAGCAGCCACAACTGTTCTGTCACAAGAATAGCAATGCCACCTCAACTCCCAAAGACCTTCGTGTCTTCCTTCCCTCCCATTCTGTGGGGCAAATCAGGAAGCAAGTTTTTTCAGATTTTAAAAGGGGAAGCTTTGGTTGTGGCACACTGTCAGCAAGTCATTTTTAAGCGGTTGTGTATGTAAGCATAACCCCATGCTGCTGTCAAAAGAAGTAGTCCCATCCTCCTTTTTATGGGGTTGCATCAAGTCCAGAGCAGCTTCAAGAGTCAAATCACTGTCCCTTTGTTTATGCCAGCAGAACTTCACCAGTGTTTGTGCTGGTGCAAGAGAGGGTGTGGTACCAGGGGCAGGAAGACTGACTGGGAGCTGAAGGAAGGCATAGGAACATTTTAGTTTACAGGGCACGTCGAGCTGAACATGTGATTCCGTGTGTGGGTGGATGAGCTGATGTAGTTTGGTATTACCTAAGGGTGGAAACTGCTGGCTGTGTGGTGCCAGCCCCTCTCTTCCTCTGGCACTAGTTTGACCTATCCAAAGGACAGCTTAGCTGTAGAACATCCCACTTGTCTTTTGGTTTGTTGTTTTCTTTAATGGAAGTTACCTTTGCTCATGTAGGTGTCTAGAGAGTGTGATAGCTGACACAGGGAAAGTGGTGGGAGCATGTGGGTTGTGGAGATGGGGAGGAGTAGCACATGCCCCTAATCCATAGTGAGCTGTGGTAGTACTTGTATGGCTTTGCCTGAAAAAGAAATAGTGCTGTTTTCAGGCTGCCCCACTCCCAGGTCCTCCTCCTGTACACTACCAGTGGCACTTGTGCAGGCAGCTGGAGCAGGTTTCCTTGCGAAAGCACTGGTTTAATTTTCAGCTGATTGAGGGCTTGATAGCATTGCCTGTCTGAATGGGAGGACCAGTGTAAGGGAAGGTGCAGAAACACATGTGGAGTTGGGCAGCACAGGACATGCCCTTTCTCTGTGAAAGCCCTTCTGTAGTTGTCACAGAGTGGGTGTCAAGTGTAGAGTCCACAGGATGTGCTCACACAGGGGGATAACTTTGCACGTGAAAGTTAATGTGAGAACATGTATGAGGAAGACATAGTTACCCTGTGATTTGTTCAAGTAGGTGGATTGAGTGCCCTTCAGAGTTACAGTACTTAGGACAAAATAGGCTGTCTGTCATTTAAGTGGAATTTCTCAGTGTATGTTTTCTTTGCGTAATATTTCTTTTGGAATGATGCATGGAGGTACTTAGAAAGCTGACCAGGGCTGCTTTGAATATAGCTGTGGACATACTTGATTAGTTACAGTTATATATATTAGAAAAAATGTTCTATAACACTTACTTGAAGGTAAGGTTTCACAGCAGAATTGGTGTATGCCAAGTGTAAATTTTTGCACTTCTGATTTGGAAGTGGCACTTCAGTAGGGCATGGTTATTGGATTCAGTGGTGTGTGGTTTAAACAAACTTGTTCTCAGAATTTTGAAAGATTGCTCAAGAAATGACTAAGGTGAGACATGTCGTTATTAAAGTGATGCAAAAATCATTGCATACTGACGTTGTTTACTGCCTACAGGATCAACCTAGTTTTGTTTCTTTGTAGAAATTCTTTCCATCAGTCTGTAAAGGGACTTCTGTTTGTGCTTTCGGTCACATTCATCCATGTGAAATGCACATTTTAATTGATTACATAGGCATATGTAATTTGCCTGCCTGTCTCTGGGACTGTTCATGTAAAGTATCAACTGACCCTTCAGGAGGCAGAAAGGGTCAGTGTACCACAACTGCTTGTGGAAAAGACATAGGTTTGTTTATCAGCTTCAGCTGTCTGACTCAGAGTTCTCTAACATTTTGCTGCTCTAGCCACTTCCTTGAGCAGTCTGTAGAGATTTATGTTCTCGTAAACTATTAATTTTCTAAGTATTCCATAGTGTTTATAGTTAAAAGCTGTATTTTCTTGTTTCTTCAAATAAATGCTTCATTTGTGTGTGTTGTTTGGTTTTCAGCTGCAGGACTTCACATGAGGCAAATTGCTGGTCTTGGCATCTCCACGCAGAGAGGAACTTTCATTACATGGCACAAGTATGTCTATTGTATGTTTTTAAAAGGAATTTATATTCATAGACTGGATGGAAACAGATTGTAGAAATGTTGAACTCAATCAATTCATAACCTGAAAGTAAAAATTGTCAGTCATTCATGTTCTCTTGTGTTTGTGCAGCCATACCTTATAGAAGTTCAGAACAGCTTGTAAGTGTATGGCCCCTTGTTTTGTTCTTAGTGCTCTGGAAGAGATGAGTACATACATATTTTCTAGGTCTGGTGAGAAGTCTCACACTCAGAGTGTCCTCATGCCTATTACTAATTCCTCAAATCCACCAGGAGGGTATGCACTTATTTTAGGAATTGATCTAGTGTCCTGATTGGAAATGCTGAGTGATGGTGAATTGTTTGGGCAATCTGTGTTCTGTAGTTTTAAAGAGGAAATGTTCAAATGCTGTTTTTCAGGAGGACAGGGAAGCCTTTTCATAATTTCATAAGTTGGCAAGACTTAAGAAGTGCTGAACTTGTGAATTCCTGGAATAAGTCCCTTCTGCTGAAGGTAAAACTGTGCTGGACATATTAGAGCTGTTTCAGTTTTGACAGTAAGGGCAATATACAAAATACTGCAGGTGTGCTGTTCTCATGGTAATGTGATGTGCTGTGGCCTAAAAGCATTTAATTGAGCAATAGTAGCATGGAAGGTAGTGTCAAGAAAAAAATGCAGTACCAGTAGCCTGAAGGTGATTAATTTGGAAGAAGATACCTGTAGGTCTAACACACATTTTGTATCTTTTTAGTCTCTTTGTTATGTTAAAATGTTGCATGTTAACACTACTACAGCATAATTGTGTGATGTAGGTAGGTAGTTCTTGGTTGGCAGAGTTTTGGGCTTCTTGTTTCTTGGGTTGGTTTTTTCATGTACTCTTTGCTCAGGTTATCTATAGAAGGTACATTTTATGCTGCTCATGGCTCATGTTTTGTGCCTTTAGAAGAGAAAGATTTGCTCTAAGTAGAAAACCAGAAGTAATTCTTCCTCTAAATGGAAACTAGCTAGCACACTCACAATAGGAAATTAAGCTCTCAGGTTTGCCACTGATTTCTTCTGTGCAAGCTTGGTGACTAAATTTTGGTAAATCTTAGTTATGATTGAGCCTGTCAGCTGTAGGAGACCTTTCACTGGAATAGCAGTGAGTGTAATGCTGTCAGCCACATCATGCATTGTGCTCATACAGGTGGCCAGTCTTTGTAATGCAGAGTCTGTCAGTGTGCCAGCAGAACTCAGGGAAACAGACAATCCTTGCACAATCCTACCTAAGGATTCTCTAACAAAGTTAGCTTTCTGTATCTGATCTCATGTCAGCAGCTCTCCTCTGTGTTGTCCTCCTCTAAAGACAATTGATCAGAAGCCTTTAAAGGGTGAGATTAAAAATTAAGTAACTGTTTTCTTTTGAAACAGGTAATCCATGTTATTTTTACAGTGCTTCATTTCTTAACTGGGAATGATCGATATTTGGCACCAAGTTTTCTTACTTTTTCAACACAACAAACTTCTATGAAGTTGTCATGGGTTTTTAAAAACATACCTGAGGTAAGATGGGAAGGGACAAGTAATAGCTTTCTTAGTGGTTAGTGACTTGGGTTGGCTGTAACCTCTTTAGTTTTGTCTTGCATGTTCTTTTCCTCAGAAGAACCAGAACAGATGACTTTGGTCAGTGTTCATGTTCAAAGCCTGTCTTCCTAAGTATCTGCTCATGTTCATACAACTTTTTCCTCTGATTCTGGAAATGTGTAGTAGTAAAAAGTTTTCTTCTTGCATAAGGAACATAATCAGATCACCTTATTTCTCTTGATGTAATTATATAATTAGTGCAGGCAGTAACTGTACTTTGTTTTGCAGTTGTTTGCACTCCAGTTTTGCATGACAGCTGTATGTATTTTCAATGAGCCCTCTTAGCTTTCCACTCTGCATTATTCCAATATTTTGCAGTTTCACAAATAATACCATACTGGACAGTCAGATGCTGCAATTTATTTTGCATTTTGTTGCAGTGTAAATTGGAAAATACACATAAAAGAAGTTGTGTTGGAATAATCTAATGGACTAATGAGCCCAGAGCTATTTGTTGCTATATTCATTGCTCCAATCCTTACCGTTTTCCTTCTTTCTTCTATAGTATTTATCATTTCAGTCATCTTATTTTCTGTGTTGATTTTCAAGTTATTTTTGAAGAAAATTGATTATCCATTTTCTACCCCATGTAAAGAAACCCCCAAACCTTCTGAGTTTTTGACTGGTGTTTTCTGTCACATAGCTAAGTACTGAGAAGGTCAAATACAATTTTTTACTGGCATGTGTTGGTTGGACCTGTTGAAAATGTGAGGTGTGAATTTGGAGGATTATGGAATTGAAGGTCATGCAGCTGCTGAGTTTTCAGTGCGAGATGAACACTCTCCCAAATTTTGTCTTCATACTGATATTTGAAATATGTGACTGTCAAACCAAGAAGCTCAGAAAATCATGGCTTTGGATTACAGAGAACAATATGTTCAGTCATGTTCTGAGCAGATTAGTTTGTATGTTCTGTTTATGAATTCTGTACTTGTAAATGTTACTGGTTAGTGGAAATTAGATGAAACCTGAATTTCCTATTCTAGAGGCAAATAAGATGCCAAGGAAAACAACATTTTGAACTCTTCACAGACAGTGCAAACCAGAAAACAATGGCTTTGTCTCTATGGTTGTCAAATGCTTTAAAATACACTTCTTATTTCTGTTAATTTCATATTTCAGTGCTGTATGCAGGACCTTGTTCTCTTTCTCCACCACTCCTTCACCACTGTTATAATTGAGACTATAAAGTTTTCCTTCACATTACAGTAGAAAATTAGTTGCTCTTCTTTCTCTAGTAGCAGCTGGAAGAAAATGTACTTAATCTCTGTTAGGAGCATAAACTTGTATGACAATATTAGTTCAATAGCCAACTCGACCTCTTTAGGAGAAAAATTTGCTACCATAGACTTATTTCCTGGGGACACTCTCATGAACCATGAAGAAAATGAGAAAAGGTATCAGGAAATACATTTCTCTCAATTGTACCCAGTTGTAAATACTGGTTTTGTATGCATGTTTTTCCCAGGCTGAAGAAGCTGCCAAAAAAAATAACTGCTGCTTCGGAACAGTTGACACATGGTTACTGTACAGACTGACTAAAGGTGAGTGTTACAGTTCCTCCTCAATATCAGTGCAACACGCTGGAATTGGGGAAGTACTTTGTGACTGTCAGCTCTATATTATCCAAAGTTAGATTCAAATACTGGTTTTGCCGTTTGTGCTTTTTTATAATTGAGACGTATTGTAATGTGTTTACTGTTAAAAAAAATGAACTCCTGAATTAATTGTTCTTTGGGCTGACCTGGAAGGGTGGTAATTATCCAGTGTAATCAACCTTTTAAGCACGTATGATGTAAAGAGGACTAACAGAACTGATTGGTGTGGATTGAAGTAAAGTACCTGTGAAAGGAAAAGAATAAAGAATTGCTCCAAACATGGAGTTGGATAGATTGTGACTGGGAGGGATGGAGTTGGTGTGGTACTGGTGGCTCTTTTAGCCAGGTTCCTGAGGGGAAGTCAGGTAAGTAGTGTATACACATGACAGTGAGTGGCAGGTCAAATCTGTGTGCTCATTTTGTCCTTAGGATTTTGCTCATACACACTTAGTTTATATTTCATGGGAGTCAAGGAGATGTTTAAAGAAAGCCCTTAGGTATTTGGATACCTAAAAATCTTACTTTTTTTTTTTCTTTTGAATGACAGGTTCTGTGTATGCTACAGATTACTCAAATGCCAGTTCTACAGGCGTGTTCGAGCCCTTTACGGTACGTGTTGTTCTGAAAAGCTGTTGCTATTTGTTCTGCTTCGCAGGGATTTCCTACTGGTTTTACTTTTTCCATTTTATTTCAGAGAAGTTGGAACCCCACGTTGTGTAGTCTGCTTTCTATTCCAATGTCTATTTATCCACCAGTGAAAGACACAAGGTAACTATGAGGCATGAGTAAAAGAATTTGATAACTGTAAAATTTATTGCCTTCAGAAAACTGCCCCATGATCTGCACAGCCCAAGTAATATGCAGGTACACAAAAAATGATTTACAGTTACAGTTATAGAGTCCAAAGTTTCATTTTTACTGTAAGTGTTTCTTAAAGTGATAGTTCCAGTGTTTTCTTTACAAAAAATCAGTAGCATTACTTTTCCCATGTGATGCAGACCCAGGCCTCGTGTCCCCAGATGTCATTTTAACAAAAAAGTCAATCTACTGTTGTGACATTTCATAACGTTTGTTTTAAGCTTCAACTTTGGATCAGCTGACTCTGAAATATTTGGGGTGCCTATTCCAATAATGGCAGTGGTGAGTGAAAATATTTTCTTACTTAAATATTTGTACCTATGTTCTACTTACCTGGCTTTGATTTAGTACTTGCTTGTTTCATAAGTATTCTCCATTTCTTTTCTATGACTTAACTACAGGAGAATCGGTTATTGAATTTTTATCCAAAAACTCAGTTTACAGCCTTAGGAGGAAAGGAGGAGAGAGAAATGGGGATTTCTAGAGGTTGAAATCCACTGAGATTAGGTGACCAAATGCACTGAATATAAGACTCAGCTCTGGTAATGTGTGTCTTGGCTGTCTTAAAATCAGTTTTTCTATATAAAATTGTGCAAGAGAGTCCATTCTGGTCTGACTTCAGTGATACTCTGCACAAATGTAAGAGTATTTGTTAACAGATCCACTTGTGGTCACTTTTGGTACCGTTTGTCTCTACCCCCCAAAGATAAGTGGCAAATAACATGTTCTTGCCTCAGTAGTTAGAATTCGCACAAGAAAACACATTATTTTTCTAAATTGATGACTTGTAGCAAAATCTGCTTGAATTGAGCTAAGCAGAAAAACTGTCACCTAGCTAACATGAATTTCTCTTGCAATTTTTAAAGACCTGCAGGCTAAATTTATCTGTCAATTTACTGTTTCACCAAGGCAAAAATATAAGTAATACATTTAATGCATTTTAATATTTAGCAACCATCATAATTGTTGAAAAACTGAGCATGTAATCATTTGGTACAGGAGGGGTGTGAAGGAAAATGGAAGGCAGTACCTCAAAACTTCACCTTTCTGTTTGGACAAAGGAATTCAAGCCAAGCTACTCTGCTTAGCTCCTGGGATTGCCAGTGCCCCATTTATCTTTGTCAAGTATTTCTTTGTTTCCATAACACTTTAGAGTGTATTGCAAGCAATACTACAGACATTCATGTCACATCCAAACCTGGTGTAATTTGGTGTCAGTGATAAGTGTGACTGTTGGAATGGCCTGCAAATATCTAAGAAATTGCATGAGAGTCCTCTCCAAATGCTCAGTTCCTTTCTGAGTGGTTAGCTGTATTCAGAACTCTGAACTGCTTGTGATGGTGTTTTAAAACCCAACTCTGTTGTAGGGGGTAGTTGATAGCTAACTTGTGGCACTGGTTTTGTTGCTCTGACAGGTAGGTGATCAGCAGTCAGCTATGTTTGGAGAATGCTGCTTTCACCCAGGAGATGTCAAACTGACAATGGGAACAGGAGGTTTCTGGAATGTGAATACTGGAGAGCATCTCTTTGCGTCAGGGAGAAGTAAGTGAAATTTTGATTTTAGGGTATTTCAGTCTTTCAGCTGTTCCTTGATAGCTGATAGTGATGAGGGTACACGTAGGGATAAAACAGGGCTATGTTTTTCCTTCTATCTTTATCTTGGGAGTGCTTTCAGAACAGAAGACTGGAAATTTTTCATTGGAAATGTAAATCTTGGTTATCCTGAAGTATGCTTCTCAGGAAGGAAATGTAAGTAACATCATATTAGTATCTGCTACCTGCATTTTTTTTTTCCTTTACCTGTTCTTGATAGCAGTATTATACAGTACAGGGATGGAGAAAAAAGGGATTGGTCCTCTTGCTTCTCACATCAAAATGTTCCAGTGGATCACTGTAAGTTCCTCCCCTTGTGACCTTAGCACTTGCAGTGAGAAAATGCAGGATTAGTTTTCTTTTAAAATATTAGATATGGGTTCCCTAATGTGTTTCTAGTGTTTAAAACTTTGTCATTCTGAACATTTGTGGTCTGTCAAGCTTGTTGATTTGTCATAGATGGCTGTTTGTCAAGAGACCAACAGATGATACTGAAGTAAATTTGCCTACACAGTCTCTCCCTGTCGTGTTTTTAAAGAGTTGCTGATTTTGAGAAGTCTGCAACTTACAGTGGGAGGAGTGGGGCTGGGAAGGGGACTGCAGTGTGCTAGGGAGACTTAGCAGCACAAGTCTGGAAGAACTGAATAGCATTGGCATTGAATTCCCTATGAATGCTAATGCTTTTTAGGCTAATTAATCATGTCATCATGATGATATTTTTACTTAGGAAATCATATGTAGTCTATGGAAATGTAATAGTGGAAAAACATGCTGTAAGGTTTTTCCATTTGGTTTTTCTTTAAGAAAATCCTTAGCTATTGTGATCTGATAGGAGTTAAAATCTTCTAAGGCAGTCTGTGCAACTTCTACTGCTTTAGGCTGTTATTTATGGTAAAATTATTTTCCTTGTGTTCTTTGGCTGTCGTGGGGTATGGTTAGTAGGACAAGTTAAATACCTGCCTTTCTCAGTGCCCTGGGCATGAAATGTAATGTGTTCAGTCTTTAAAGCTGATGTATGTATTTAAGACTGCAAGATAAGTCCATACAGCATCCTTTGCAAGCTGCTTATTAGCTGCTGTTCTAGTTTCTGGTCTACATTTAGCTCTATGTATGACAGTTTTGAAAAAAAGAAGTCATTTCTTGAAGAACAACACTTCTCAGAATTCAGTGATGGAATGATACTGTATAGATTTAAAACCTGTCTCTGGCAGTCTGGTGGTTCCTAGTAACTCTGGTCATGCCAAGTGTCATGTGGCTCCATTCCCTAGAGGTAGGATTATATTACACTACTGGAGACTCTGGTGTGAACATCTTTAAGAAGGCCATCTGATGGACTTCTCTGACCCTAATTTGCTGCCTTTCTTTGGGACTTCTGGCTCAATGAAGTTTTTGGTGTTTTTTCCTTTGTGGCTTTACCTTTGGTAAAAACTGAAGATTGTAAGGGACACCTGCACCAATGATCTGGAAATATGTGTAGCATTTTTCCCTTTCAAGAGGCAAACACAAGCTGTCATCTGAATAGGTGCTGATGATTGTTTTATGTTGTAAGCACCAGAGTGCCTCCAGCACTAACCAAGTTTCTGCAATCGCACGAGTACTACCATGCAACTCTTTTGGACACAGTCAAGCAAACTGGAGTGATTTTGTGAGGCTCACTCACGTATCAGCAAAGTCACCTTGAGAAAGTAGTGAGAATCCCTAGATCCTTCTGGTGCTTTTCTGGTCCTTGTAAACTGGGACTCATTTACCTTTGTTGCATTACCCATGATCTCTAGGTCCTGAGCAAGGTCCCATAAAGGCTGGGTGCTTTCTTCACTCCAGCAGTTACTGTACTTGGTTGGGTGAAGTTGCTATTTAGTGGCCACTGAATGCTTAGGTTCTTGTTCAGTGACCTGAAAAGCCTTTTGTCCAGCTGCAGTGGCAGAGAACATCTACTGTTCAGCTAGATAACAAAGTCTTTTTGCTTTAGCATTCGAAGTAGTACTCTACAGGATTCCTGTGCTGTGTTCTTACTCGTGCAGGTAGCAAACAAGAAGGTTGTTGTGTTCACACTGTCTGTTCTATGTCTTGCCAGTCATTGTTAAGGTTTCAAGATATCTGGTGGGGAGCAGAGGGCAAGAACAAATCATTGCATTTATCCTTATTATTAGCAGTTTATTCCCAATGTAATAATACCTGCAAGCTGACATCTCTTTGAAAGGTGCTGTACTGTGTTTTCAAATAAGGTAACAGTGTCTGCCCTATGTATGTCTGCCTTTCTTGAGAGAGAGAGAGGGGAAAAAAATTCCAAGCCATTCTAATTTTTTTGGGTCCCTGCAGAGCTAAAACACTTTGGTGGAAATCATAACCTCCTGCAAATCCCATCATGTAAACCATAGAAGTGCTAATCTTTATATTTCTAGGCAAAGTGTGTCACCAAGTGTTGTTAGTGAGTTTGAGTTTTGCTTTTGTTACCTGTATAAGGCAAACACAGATGTAAAATGCAATACTGAACCAGCAGTAGCCTTTGCTGGGGACAAGAATGGGCAAATTGTGAAATTCGTTCTCTTTTCTGCTTTCTATGTAAGGAAGCATTGCATATTGAAAAATGAGTTAAAAACTATATCACTTTCACCCTCTTCTGTGGATATGATTTCTGCTCTCAGTTTGTGTTGCTGTTTTTGTGTGTCTGTGTTTGTTTCAGTGTTTGTGTTGCCCACCTGAAAGCCCAACCTCCATGTCTTGTTTGGGAAAAAATCTGACTTTTTAGAAACCATTGAGGGAAATTAGATGGACTTAAAACAAATTGGAAAACATACCTAAAAATTTATCAATCTCTTAATCATATAAACAAAGTAAGTGCAGATAGGTCTTCAGTTTAAAGGGGGATTTTTTGTAATTTGAAAGTGATTATTCTCTTTCTTTAATTTAACCTGGGTTTAACAACCTGTTGCCTAAGTCTCTTGTAATTCCATCACTACATTTTTAAACAATATATTTGACCCCTACCAGTGACTTTTTTTAGCTTGAATCCTGCAAAGGAATTGAATAAAATGTATTTCTTTTTAGCTGGGTTTATTGTGGGGAATGCTTGTGTATGTTTTTCTGGAAACATTTAATTTAACTATGTGTTTTGTTTCATGGAAAATAATTAAGACCTTTACCCACTGATTGGTTGGAAGATTGGGGAAGAAGTTGTTTACTTAACGGAAGGCTCTATGTCGGATATTGGCACTGCTATAAAGTGGGCTCAGGATATAAGTAAGTTTATTAATTTTACATTAATAAAGTTCATTTTATAGAAGGCAAAATATATAACTGCTTAAGAAACTGGTTTTTTTGGGTTCATAGTTATGTTACTGGACTTGGTTTTATTATTCCTAACTGAAGAAACTTGCCCACATGTTTTGGACAGCAGAAGTGCACAGCCTTGTTGGTAGGTTCTCTGCTGAGTGTGTTTACTGCAAGGAGTTTGGTTTGCACAGTCATCTCCTCTTCAGACTCTGCCTCACATCCTCCTACCTGCGTAGGCTTTCATTTTCCTGAAGCATTTTACTCCTGCACTTGCTTTCTCTTGAGCATGACAAACTTCCTGATTCCACAAGAACTTGCTGCAATGCTTTTGAGAGGTCTCTAGTTATCCACCTCAGAATTAATAACAGGTTTGATGAATATGAAAATAAACATGAGGAACTTCTCAAGTAATGGTGTTGTGTATGTTGCTTCACGTAGAAGTAATGTGCCTTTTGTCTGGGATTATTATGTAATGAAAGGTTTTGCATTCCAGTTTAATGAAAGGCTAAGAAAATACTAGCTCTGTAGAACTCGATGTTCAAATCCAATGGTTGTTTATAGGACAACTGTTCTGACTGCTGTAATTTAAACTTAGAAATTTACTTGGCTTACTTAGAAATTAAGTACACTTTTACTGAGATGAAAAAAGGAATTAATGTCTCAAACTTTGGATTGTCTCAGAAAGGTTTTCCTGAAGTGTAGCTCACCACAAAGTCCCACATTTCTTGAAGTTGCCAGCTTTGGGTGCAAATGTGCATACATGTGCTCAGGTATGTGCCCTTGACTCAGATTGGTCCTCGAGTCTTCATGGTCCAATGTTTGACTGAGCCTAGAGAGTAACAGTCACTAGGTTTTTGAGGAAATTGCTTAATTCCATACACAGTTCAGTGTAGTAGACTCAAGCACCAGTGGTACATACATCAGTTTGCTACTTCAGATTCCATAAGTAAAATGGATACTTATCCATACGGAGCTTATCACTACTCAAAGTGGATATTATTAGTATATGCAGAAATATAAAGGATTTTTAGCTACTCAGCAGTAAAATGAACAATGACAATTGCTGCCACAGGAAAGACAAGGGGATGTTGTAGAGGGAGGTAAAGAATGCTGCTTTAAACTCTGTAACAAGTAAGACCTTTATTTTCTGAAAATATTATTGCAGAGAAGCAGAATTCAGAAACTTTAATCAGCTTTAGAGAAGGGTAAAACTTTTGCTCTAGAGAAGAAGAATTGGGCCAAAATACAAGGTAAACCAATGGCCTCAATAAAGGTGGTGAGGCTCAACATGGATGAAGATGAGAAGTAGTAGTGGTAAAGGTTTGGAAACAGGAATTTCTGCAGCAAGGCCAACTTAGCTTAATGGACTTCTTTTAGTGGGATCATATCACTTCTAGGAATTTTGAAGAAGTAGTATGTGGAATTTCAACATGAAGTCAATCTTACTTAACCTTTTTATTTTCTGTCCTGGTATAGAGTTACTATGTATATAAATTCAGTACTAGCAAATACAACAAAAAGGAAAAGATGTGATTTAGGTTTATTAGTCTGAGCACAGTAGAATCCAAAGTTTTCAAACAAATTCATGAAGGTTACAAAGGTAAATTGAAACTCCTGATAAGTTGCCAAGATGAATTTTTCAAAGGTAAATGAGATAGATTAGGTTAATCTATCTTTAATAGGTGATTCAGTTTTTAGACAAGAAGCAGCAATTGCTCTCATGTACAGGAGACCTCTGTTCTGGAAGAACATGTTATGTGGCCACATAAGGATGTTATTAGTTAAAACTGCAGAAGATGGGTGTTAACACAAGAATTACAGGTGGGTGAAGAACAAGTGATTGAGTCTGGAGAGTTATGAAAGGAGACAGCTGGCTAGGCAGAGAATGAAAGTAGTGTCTGTCCAAGAGGTGATACTGTCATAAGGGGTGATTACCTTATTTATGTGTCAGTCACTTGTAAAGAAACTAAGGGTGCTGATAAAATACAGGTATTAAGGACTCTCTCTGTAGTCATTTGGTGATTGGGCTGACAGTGACATCTTTGGGGAAGAAAATTGTGTTAAGTTTTGTGAACACTCTTAGAGTGCCATTGTGATAAGTCTCAGTTCCCACTTCTGTCTGTTTGGAAAGCTAATGACCTCTTCCAGGGTGTGAAGATGAAAAGGCAGTAGCACAACAAATATGAGAGGATCCTTTTGGGTTTTAGCCTTCATCTGAGTAGTTTGGCTTTTTTAGTGTGACTGATGGACGTGAAATAGTGGAGAAGTGATCATTTCCCTTAGAACATGTAATTTGAGATTATTACAAAAGCAAATAGTCTAACTCTAGACTTTTGTCTCTTAGTGAGACAAAATGAAGAAATCGAAGTAAATAATAAAAGCCTACAACTTATGCATCTTTACAGATCTTTTCACCAATGTAGATGAAACAGCAAAAATGGCACGGAGTATTGTTGATTCTCAAGGCGTTTGTTTCATTCCAGGTTTCCAGGTAAAATTATTAACAAAATAGAGAATATATTTTTAATAACCCATTTAAAAATTTAACTTTTACATGTTTAAATGTAGTAATTTACAGCTTATCACACCTATTCATCCTGTACTGCTCAGGTTCTTTTTGTCTGTCACACTCCACAGTATATGAAGGTCATGGTCATATGCTTCACCACCACCACCCCCTTGAGAAACCCTACCAAACAGGGAATTACTGGAGGACAGATAAGCTAAATGATTTGCTCACCATAACTCAGTGCCTGCAGAGACAGAAATCATAGATTCTCTGCCTCCTGCAGAGCCTGCATTGAGACAATACTTCTAAGCACTGTTCTAAAACAATTCCTTTGATTCTGCCTTTTTTCAAGACGTAGGTTGCGAGTCATCAGAATGTGTAAAGGTATGAGCAAGATTGTAAGTCCCAATGTTACAAAAAGCAAAGTTATTATTTAGACACTTCTCCTGGGAATGAGCAAACTCAGTATGGTGGACTTCTCTCAGAACTGATTGGGTTGAATATATAGCAGCTCATCTCTGTGTGTTTCTAAAAGGTGTTTTTACATCTGTCTTCATTTGTCTACCGCATTCAGTTTGATCATGTCCAGGACTAGTGTTTTTTTTCTGAAGAAATTTAACATCTTTAACCTAACTTCTGTGTGAATCCTGTATGCTAGTGGAAGAAGGCAGAGAAGAATTTAATTTCTTCTCCAGATAGCCCAGCTACCTTCTCTTAAACAGCCACCCTAGTCACTAGGGGTATGGAGCTAAGATGCCTCCATTTAGCATTTACTGTGAGTAACTGTGCTGCTAAATTCCAGTGTTTGCAGACAGGAATCCTGAGGCAGAGAAATGGCATTCTGAACCTTTTTTGAACCTTTATTAATACTCAAGTTCTAGAGATGCTGGCAAAACCTTTTTTGGTCGTAGGTTTTGTTTGTGGGTTTTTCTCCCCCTTGCTTTCTTGACACTGTCTCCATAAGGAACCCCAGCTAGCTTCTGGGTAAACATGGATTCAGTCTCTTTTCCCTAATTCTAATATTCCCAGTCTACATTTATGAGGTATTCTCTAAAAATTGAACAGATTTCTCTTTAACTGTGACATCTAGTAACCACTAATAGTATCCACCAGTGTGGGTTTCTTTGCTTTTTAAGTCTCCTGATTATTCCCGTGCACCATGGCACGTGTACCCTCACGGGAACAGAATGTGTATGGATTTAGAAACCAAGTGGATGAAAGGCTATGGAAAGGGACAGTTGAACACTTGTGGGACTGTAATGTGTCCTGTGTTTAGCTTCACTGACTAGATGCTAACACAAACTGATTCTATCACGATGTTTCTTACACCCCAGAGCAATCACCATTAGGGAAGGTTCTGAGGAAACTCATGTGGTCACTTCCTGCACAAAGTGAAATGTTTCTCTACTCATCTGTAATAAGGCAATATGAACAAGTTTCTTTCTTACTGGATTCTACTGCTGTGGTGTAGTGCACTGAGGGGAACATCATTGTGAAAGGGTACTTGAAATGGAGAGAATATTTGCATTAATCATTTTTTTCCTTTGACTCATCCTGCTAGAGACAGGAGTTTCCAGAGTCATTGCTGTGGTTAACAGTAAGAGCAGAAATGTAGGGCTCTGCACTGGGGTGTGTGCATATATATGCACTGCTACTTTGGGGTTGTTTTTTTTAAACGATTGATTCTTTCTAGATACCCTTATGTAGGATATGAGTCTATGCTTTTTAGTTTATTACGTTGCATATGAAAATCTGTTAACTTGGAAGACATGAATACATATTATGCTACTGAGCTGGACAAGTGGTTCCATTCTTAGAGTGGCAGGGGTACTTATATATGGAAACTAAAGGAATATTTTCTTTAACTCTAATGCAGAAGTTTCTTCTATTTAGGAATTTCTCAAAATGCCAGTTTTCCTTTTGGTTGTGTGTACCTATTGGTACATTGCTGGGGTTTTGGTTGGTTTGGGTATGTTTTTGTTTAACATCTGATGGCACTTCCTTAACTTTATAAATATGTGTGTATATATTTTAGAAGCATGAAACTCAAACTTTTTGTAAGTGTTGTCATAATTGAATTTAGCATAATACAACCAGAAAGGATTGTTTCAGTTTAAAAATTACTGTCTGGAGTGAAAATAAGATCTAACATTGTCACAAACCAGGTACAGATCAGCAGACTAGTATTTTGTGGTAAAGGTCACTGGAGGAGTGAAGGGTGGAGAGGAGAGTCATAAACTGATCCTCTAGTTCTCCTCCAAAAACAAGACAACTCAGTGACCATTCGTGTTTTAGCTGGACTGTGTTTATCGGTGTCACTGATAACAAGATGTAGTGTACCCTAATAAAAAGTATTACCATCCTGTTCATTGTTACTTTTAAAAGTCAATTCATCTTTCAGTAGTTCAGGAATGTTTTAACAAAAGAAGGGGGAGTATTCTTGCTAGAGCTCAGCAATATCAGTGTGGCCTGTCCTAGACACTTAAAGGGTACACTATGTGTATTTTAAAGAGAAATCATATGGATTAGTCTTAGTATGTCAGATTTGGAAGAAGTCACTTACACCTTTTGCTGTTGAAAGAAGCTGTTTAAACTGCTCACTGAGTAAGCTAAAATAACACTATATACTTCTTACATATTGTTTTCAATTTTCTGCTTTCACTATGCTGCCTGTAATTGTCGTAAGTGATTTTTTTTTCTTACTATTTGACTCTTTTCTCAAAAACCTGCAAATACAAGTCAATGAACTCATGGTGAAATCTTTTCTGCAGGTTTCTGTGAATGACCCATATTTGTGTGCCTCTTTCATGGGGCTGAAACCTTCCACTACCAGAAACCATCTTGTACGAGCTATATTGGAATCTGTCGCTTTCAGGTACTGTTTCCTTTGTTATCTGGCTTATATTTTCTTGTATTTGCTTTTATTTAGATCAGCAGTGTTAAAGGGATACCTGGACTTCTCCAGTTTGTAAAATACAAATCACAGTAATCTGTTACTGCTACACTGGAAAGGAGTTTTAGCTGCTCCCTTTTTTTTTTTGTTAACAATTTACAAATAAATCTGTGTATATTTGTTAGTTCAGGGGTTTTGTTACTAGGTAACCATATAGAGATTCTTAAATTATATTGTTTTCTGCATGTTCTAAAAGTGTTTTTCGTTTGAAGTTTGTCCCTACTCTCCTGACAGTGTTTTGTCAGAAGCAGTAGCACACTCCAGATGTGTTTAAAATATTCCTGAAGCTGGAAAGTTTTATATTAGCTTTTGCCTAAAGTTTGAAGTTTTCGTGTTTTATAAAACACAGTAACAGGCATCATAAGCATCTTTCAAGATGTGAATGGACAGCAGCTCCCAGATCTCTGAAGGCTGAAGACACTACTGCTGGTCACTGCTGATACCACATCAGTAGGTCATTGTAGAATGGCTTTGTTCTGCCTTGCCAACCCACCCAGCATGCCTCAAACTGGAGCTGAGTGTGTTTTGGGCCTGGCTCACACTGCACTGTGGCCACTTAGGGAGCACTGATGTGATTTCTTCCATCTAGTCACCAGCTTTGCTTTGGGCGTCAAAATCTCCTGCGAAGAGGCAGAAAGGATGTTTGGAGGAAGGCAGCACTCTGAATTGCTGCAGCTGTTCTGTAATGCATTTTGTTTCTGCTCTGTAAGCACAAACACGGGATGCAGTAATTCCTGAACTGACACATGGGTCTCTTGAAAAGGATGTTAAGGGATGTTAAGAATCTCATCTTATTCAAATACCTAACTGGAAAAGAGTAGAGATCCTTTGCGTTTAAATTCTCTGCCATTAGATGAAATGGTTTCAGAATAAGTGAAATTTGCAGCCTTCAGATATTTGCCTTAAAGAACAGCTGGATGAACTCTGAGTAACACTCTGGCCTGCTTTCCTCACTCTAAGCCACTTGTTACATCAACAAGTGCATCTTGCCTGTAGAAACCTATCAGCAGTTTCTGGTGGGAAAATGAACCTTTTACAGAGACTTGCTATAGAATGAGCTGTGATTTAGCCATACCTGTGCCTTTGTAACCATGTACAGCAGAGGCCAGTTTTGGTCTTTATTTATTTATTTGTTTATATATTCTAGAAACTTGTTAGCTCTTGCAGCAGTTTGGATAGAACTGAGGCTTTTTTTGCCTTGCATTGTATTTTTTGACTGTGTAGATACTGGAAACACTTTATGGAATATATCATGTTTAATTCAACTCAATATTTTTTTTAAGAAACAAACTGCTGTATGATATCATTGTGAAGAAGGTGCACATTCCTCTGCAAACTATTCGGTAAGTTCCATGTAACCTTTAAATTCCATATGTGGGAGTTAGATTTTAAATAGGTGTGAACTCCATTATACATTTTATCTTACTATAAAAATTCTGCCGTTACAAAACAGATGATTACCAAGTCAAATGTCAATGTAACTTAAGCAGCAGTAGAGTCTACCCACAGCTACTGGCAGTGGTGATTGTCAGTGGGTGCGTAATGAATTGCTCTGGTTATTAAAGCAATGATGAAATAGAAGGCAAATTCACCTTTCCAGGTAGCACTAGAGTGGATGCAGCAATGCCTACCACACAGGCCATTCTACCCTCATCATTTTTCATTCTGATGGTTTTTGTACTGGGTCTCTCTCTGACTGTTTTTTGAAGATGTTGGTTAAAACTGGATCTGTTTGCGAGGGAAA